>NC_083406.1:63191375-63494405 GCF_020745735.1 Hemiscyllium ocellatum | reverse complement strand
TGCACACTCCTGCAGCTCCTCAACTTTTCTTAGGGTTTCCTTTACTACTTTCACTAAGGCTTAGCCTCTTTCACCATGTCTTATCCCACAGTGCCTTTCTTTAATGACCAGCATTGCAACTTTAGTGTCACACCTTCTGGCAGTGAAAACACCTTTTCCCAATGCCTTTCTTACACCATTGGCACTGTAATTTTCTGTGTCCCGTTCCATTACAGTGAACATACCTGAGGCCGTTCATCTTGTTTGACCTTCTTGGGCTTCTTTTACCACCTGTGGTAAACTATTACCAGTGTGCTCTACTCTTTGTTTTGTAATGTTGGATCTCCCCTTCTTCCAATTTCTATCCCTTGCAGGAGGAAATTTTTGCCGGAAGCTAAGTTTTGTCTTATGCACCAATGCATATTTGCCTGTCATCTCTGTCACTCTTCTCACTTCTTGAACTTTCTGTTCATCCACATGAATTCTTATCATCTCTGGAAGTAGGTTTTAAACTCCTCCAGCAGAATAACCTCTCTCGGAGCCTCATAGTCCTTATCTATTTTTAAGGCCTGCACCCATTTATCAAAATTACTATGTTTAATTCTTTCGAATTCTGATCTGGTTCCTCCTTTATGTTTCTGAACCTCTGTCTGTACACTTCTGGTATCACTTCATAAGCACTCAAAATAGCCTGTTTGGTGTCTGCACAATCTCTTGACACCTTATCTAACAGCGCTGCAAATATCTCACTGGCTCTGCCTACCAGCTTAGTCTGAACCAGCATTACCCACAAGTTCTCTGACATTCCATCTGCCCAGCCAATTTTTCAAATGTGATGAAGGCTTCAATATCTTTCTCATCTAAATGTAGCAACGTTTTAACATATTTGCAAACATCACTGCCTTCTCTCTTCATCTCCAGTCTGTTAACTTTCCTGACTAATTCGCAATTTCTGAAGTTCAAATTCTCTCTCCCTTTCTCCTTCCTCTTTCTCTGTCTTCTCTCTCTCTTTGCTCAACTAAGAACCTTCTCTCTCTCTTTCTTTTCTCTCTCACCTCTCATGGCACTTATTTCCCTTTCTTTATCTTTTAACTCCATTTGCTTCAATTGCAATTTATGTTTTTCTAACTTACTGCACTTCACTGTTTCTCTGACACACCTCAGTGCTTGACAAACTCGCTTAGAATTTCAGCTTTCCTTTCATCCCTGGTTAGAGTCAATTCTAATCTATTCACAAATTCTAAATTTATGCCCTTTCTAAACTTCCTTGGAAAACTTGGGAATCATCTTCAAACCCCAGAACCACTTTAGAAATCTGAAGAGCCATTTCTCTCACTTTTAATTTAACCAACCACAAGCAATCAAAATTAAACAAATTGCCTCACCTAATTTTATTTAAAGATCTAGGACACTAATCGGCAAGTGGTTAAATCTGCCGGGATCTTTCGTACCCCAAATCCGTTTAAATCTGTCCAAATCTCAGACTGGATCTGTCTAAAATGTCCAAGTCTCGGACCTGATTCCCCAAACTGTTATGAAACGGCAGTAAACCCCTCTGTTAATTCAGCAAATGCCCAGAAAAGTTCTCCTTGCCTCATAGTCTGTTAAAATGTGAGTGACAGAGAACTCACAAATTCCACTATTTAAAGAAAATAGTATAAATTTAGTCTTTAACTCTAAAAATGAACATTAAACAACAATATTCACAACTTTTAGCCCCCCTTTCTCTTAACTGCTATTATCTGCCTCCCACTCAACCACAATATACTGATCCAATAAAATACTTAATCAAATTACATCAATCCTAAGTTTAAAACCATACAGTGGCTGTCATCATCGGTGTATTTCTTCTTCCAGCTGAAGATCTCCCTGGGTCGTCTTCTTTCTTTCACTGTGAATATGTTTCATTTGACAGAGAGAGTATTTCAAATGGCAGTTGCTCTCTCGCTGACTTTAACATGCTTCCTTTTTTTAAACCTCCAATATTGGATCATCTCATTGGTTCGTTGTCGTCAAAAGCAATAAATTTAAATTCAATTGGGATTTAGTATTTTGGGGCTTAATTTAAACCAATTGGTTAAATTTGAATTGTTGTCAGAACAGGAACCAACTCAGCGATCTATTTCACAGCCAAGTGTTACATATTTTCAATTTTTCAGTACACTCTGGAACTGCTAGTTGGTCACATGGCAGGTGCTTGTAAGCGCTCAGTGCAAAACAACATTCATTCTTTTTTAAATGTACAGTACATGCCTTCAACTTCATAATACTAGTATACAATTTTTGTTCTTTTTTTAATTCACTTATACTCAAAATTGACATTTTGATAAGTACACAAATAAGAAATGTTTGGATGGATATCAGCATAGTGCAGGCAAGTTGGCCTAGTTTAGCTTGGGATTATGGTCGGTATGGGCTGGTTGGATAGGAGGGTCTGTGAAATAACTGCACAGAGGCTGGGTCCCATTACCAAGTCACCCTTTACTTACTTGTGTGCACAGTACACTGGCTGTGACCGGCCACCTCAGAGTCAGTTGACAACTTAGGAGTTTCTAATCATGTGTTTTTTTTTGTTTGCTGGTTATATTTTTATTTTATTAAACAGTACTAGTTATAAACAAACAGTTAGCATTTACAGCCGTATACAAGAAATAGCAATTTACAGGGGAAAGGGGTGGTAAGCCAAACCCCAAACTCCAATATACAAACCAGTTCACAGGGAAACGAGGATGAACCTCAAATCCCACCTTACATTACCAAAAAAGAAGCAGTAAACACAATCACATAGAAATAGTCTGATAAAGTGAAACATAAAACAGTGCATATATCACAAACGCCCCTGGTAATCTAGCAAACCACCCGGCCACTCCCACCTTCCAACCACTCAAAGGCAGCCTGGCCCATGCCCCTTCTCTCGATACGTCCTGACACACCTTCTGGCCACCTTTTGGACAGTCGTCCTGTTTCCTCCTGCACCACCCCCCCCCCCCCCCCCCCCCCAAGCCATCCCCACAAGGATGACAGCGATCACGACGGCTTACCCATCTTCCGGCTTCCCTAATCACTCTTCGCACCTTCTGGCCACGCCTAGGACAGCCAACCCCAGTACTTGTCCGGGCTGACAGCTGAGGATGGCCTATCTGCCTTCCAGCTCTCAGTCTTCCCCTACATACCACTGGACTCTCACCCAACCTGATGCGCCATCCAACCTGTGGACTGCCCACTCACACCTTCTGGCCACCTCTAGGACAGCCCGTCCCATTCCCTGGGATAACAGCACGCAGGGCAGCCCATATGCCATCTGGATCTCGGCCTGCCCCTACACATAGAATATAGAACATTACAGTGTAGTACAGGCCCTTCAGCCCTCGATGTTGCGCCGACTTGTCATACCATCTTCTAGCTATTTGCTGCTCTGACACACTTTCCAACCACTTCTAGGACATCCCATCCCAATTACTCCTTCTCAGGATGACAGCACTCAGAACGGCCTACCCACCTTCCGGTTCTTGGGGTGTCTGGCGTCAGAGTGGCCTACACCTTTCCGTTCACAGGACGCCTCCTCATCTTCCAGCTTTTGGGGTGACATCTTCTGCGATGATCAATGAGTCTCCCAGCTCACAGTAAGGCCTGCCAGACCTAGGGACACACAAGACAGTGCAGATGATAAACCCAACGAGCAACAAGACAGAGTCAATTACCAACAAACAGAGTCCTTTCTAGTATGCACAGTCCATTACCATAAACAGTTCTCTTCAGAATGCAGAGTCCATTCCCGAGAACAAAGTCCACTCCAGCATGTAGAATGCATTGTCAGAGATAGAGTCCACAACCGAAGGCAACGTCCACCCCTGACAGCAGCAAATACAGCATACACACAGGTATTCAGTCTGCATAGAAGTCTGCTGAAAATGTGTTGCTGGTCAAAGCACAGCAGGCCAGGCAGCATCTCAGGAATAGAGAATTCGACGTTTCGAGCATAAGCCCAAGAACCAGACCCATTCACAGGAATACAGTGCAATTTTTTTTCTCCTCCCACATTACCCTCTGAATGCGGTAGTGCTTATTTTTCCCCAGCAACCATATCGTGTGTAGGATAGTGAAGAACAACAAGTGCATAAATCTTTATTTATATTTCAGCACCACCAGGAAGAAAGAAAACACCAGAGTGGCCAGTGACAAGCAATGCCCTTAGGAATACAGTTAATTTCAAAAGGTGCAGTTAACTCACAGGGGATAGTTCTCTCCAACAGGCAGAGTCCGCTCCAACACGCAGGGGTAGATGTTCACCTCCCAGCACACACACACACACGTTCAGTCTTTACAGACACCTAGTCTACACGCAGAGGGCCAGGCCACCCACAGAGGAACCGTTTATCTGGAAAAGTTAATTGTCTCACAGGGCCTCAGTCCAAACATCAAAAAGTGAAAACTCATGCATAAAAAGAGAAAGAAAACCAGAGTGCAAGGGCTAAGCCCTGCCACAAAAGCAGCATTTTCCTTTTCTCAAAGTAAAAGAGAAAAGAGTAACACAGGCTGTAACTAACAAGTGAAACAACAGTTCCCTAATGACAACTGAATTATACCTGAAACATATTGACTGTGTAGATCAGCCAGTTCAGGAATCAGTCCTCAATAAAAGGGAATACCAAATATAAGCACCACCGCTGTTAGGCAGTAATGTGGGGGGAAATTTAAAAGATATATAATCAAGAGATTTAGAATCGCCTTAGTTTAGGGGATTGACTCTGTTAAAAAAAAAAGGAACACCAGTTAACAAATTGGCAATATATTTCAGCCAGTTTAGGAATCAGGTTGCCCCCAAAAAATCCCAGAAACCAACAGCAGCAGTACACTTTGGCTTGGCCAGCTAGCTTGGAGTCAGTCCATAACAGAGGAGATTCTCATCTCCTGTTTACACACCAGCGACTGACCGCCCTCCTCAATAGGGAGACTCAGGGCCTGCACAGTGACTCAGTGCATTGTTGTGTCCCAGAAGAAGTGAACCAACTTTCTCTGGATGTCTGGAGGAAGGACCAAAGATACCAGCTGGTACCACAGCATGGTGGCCACCAGCTGGTTTATGACCAGCACTTGACTCCTGTAAGACAGCACTTGGAGCAGTCCTATCCAACGGCCTAGGTGAGCCGGGACTTTGGCCTCCAGCTCCTGCCAGGTTGCCGGTCAGGATTCCTCAGCAGGGCTGAATTAGACCCCCCAGGTAGAGGAGATAGGTAGTATTCCAGCTGAAGCCCCCTGTAACTCCTCCGGCAGAGAGTCCACCCACCATAGACCAATAGTCTAGAACATTTGGCCCAGTTGATCCTAGCAGAAGATGCTGCCGAGTTCATGACCTGGCACTCACGCATCATCGCCAGGTCAGCCTGGACAGTGAAAGTGAGGAGCACATTGTCGGCATAAGCCAAGAGCACCACCCCCGTGCCCACACCGTGCAGAACTAGCCCTGACAACCTCCTCTGCAAAAGGCGCAGGAAAGGCTCCACACACAGGGGATACAGCTGGCTGGACAGGGAGCAGCCTTGACGTACTCCTCTCCAAAAGCCATCAGGGACCTGTTAACTTTAACCAGACACGCTGCAGCGGCATGCAAAAGTCGGATCCGGGCGACAAACTGCGTCCCGAACCCGAATGCCTGCAGAGTCCCAAGCAGATACTCGTGATCGATCCTGTCGAATGCCTTCTCCTGATCGAGAGACAGGAAGATGCTCGGCAGACAACTCCATTGACAGAAATGGCTCAGGTCCCGGACGAGGTTGACATTGTTGTGTATTCGCCGGCCCTGGACAATGTAGGACTGGTCCAGGTGAATCATATGGGCCGGCACAGAAGCCAGGCAAGAAGCCAACACTCTGGCAAAAATTTTGTAATCTGTGCCTGGAGGGAGACCGGACACCAGTTCTTTAAGGAATGAAGGACCCCCTTCTTCGGCAGCAGGACGATGACCACCCTGCACTAAGAAAGGGGCAGCCCTCCAGCAGTTAGATACTCCCCCAAGACTTGTGCGTAGTCGCTCCCCAGGACATCCCACAACACCCTGAAGAACTCCACAGTCAGCCCATCCAGCCCCGTGGACTTGCCCCTCGAGAGCCGGTTGCGGGCACGGTCAGCTCCTCTAAAGTGACGGGATCGTTGAGCCTTCCGGCGTCCTCCAAGCTGAGCTGTGGCAGGTCCTCCCACAGAACTCTCCGGGCATCCTCACTGGCATGGATCTGGAGCGAACATAGGTGTGTAGTTAGGAGCGAACATGGGCCCTGATACCCTCCAGATCCAAGATGAGGGACCCATCGTCAGCCAGCAGCACAAGGGGCTGCGCTTTTTTTCCAGCGAGTAGAACAAGGGGGAGCCAAAGGGTGTCCAGGTCCTCGAGGAGCCAGATCCATGACCTCACATACAGGCCCTGGGACCCAACGAGCTCAGGTCCTGGAGCGTGGCCCTTCCCTTCGCACACCCTGCGCAGGTCCGGGTCGACATCGGGCTGACCGAGGCGTGACTCCAGATCGAACACCTCCTTTTGAACTCCTCGATCCTGGATTTCACCCACGCTTACTCCTAACAGAAACGTGGACGTGAGCCTTGCCCACGTCACACCATAGCCTCAGGGAGGGGAAGCTCCCCCGTTTCTTTCTCCAGCCAACTGAGAACTGACGAAATGTGTCCCGAACCGCTCGTCCTCCAGCAGCAGATTGTTAAAGTGCCAGGACATAGACCTGAGCCGGGCGGCGAGCAGAAGGAGCTCGCCCACACCAGGTGATGCTCTGTGCATAGCAACTGCCGCATGGAGACCACTAGGAAGCAGGAGGCATGCGCCAGCGAAACCTACAGGCAGTCGATTCTGGATGCACCGAATCCAGGCCTCATGGAGGTTATGGAGTCAGGATGGAGATTCTGCCAGATATCTATTAGGTCGAAGGACTTGACTAAGTCCCCCAACCGCCTCCCCGACAGCCAACCAGACCAAGCACCGCCGTGGTCCCTGTCCTCGAGGATGCAGTTAAAATCTCCTCGGATGACAACATACTGGCCTTCGCCGATGGAAGGGAGATGAGCGTAGAAGCACGTTTGCCTCGGCCCGGCCAAGGGAGAGTCGACATTCACTAAGTGAAGCACCGCACCCGCAGCCGAACCATCACGTGAAGCAAATGGCCTGGCACAGGCTCCCTGATACCCAAGATCTCCGGCTGAAAATGCGGGGCCAACAAGATAGCCACCCCGCCAGATCTGTGGGTGAGGCGACTCACGTAGACCACTCCTTGCCAATCCAGGAGCCAGGTGGCTTAGTCTCCTGGGGTAATGTGGGTTTCTTGCAGGAAGCACACTACATTATTCCAGTCCTGAAGGACTGAGAAGGTCTGGAATCTGTGCTATGACTCCCAATTGCCATTGATGTTGAGGCTGGCTATAGTTGCCTTAATGTCAGCAGTGTTGTGCAACCACCATCAATACAATTCAAACAGTTACTGGGAGGACAAGGGAGGGGCATAGAAGTCCCTCACCCTCACCAGGAGTGCACCCAGGAAGTTCCTGACCCGCTTTCGCTCGTTGGTGTTGATGGACGTTCGACTCACTCTACCCGCTTCTGTTCTTTCTGTGTGAGCCAAGTCCTGCATGCTCTTTAAAATAAAGCAATAAGAAAAAACATTTAATCTGGCACTTTTAGTTTTATTCTAACAATAAGTGGATAAAGTATACAGAGCTCTGGGTCTAAACCTTTCTGTCCCTGACAAACTACTAAGTCAGTCAGTTCACAAAGAAAAAAGACCTCTCTCTGTCCCTGATCCAGTCTTTTATACTATACAAAACATCATACCATCACTCAAGTGAAATTGTCTTCTCATTGGCTATTGCTCCGATTCCATTCCCCGCCTCCTCGCATTTCCGGCTGTCCGATCTCACGTGACCTTCCCTTTTTCGGAGACAAAGGACCACCATGCGGCCTCCTTTCGGGCGCGAAACGGCAGTCTTGCCCACTTCCGGGGCGCGAAACGGCCGATCACGTGACCTCCCGGAGCGCGAAACAGGGAGACCACGTGACTGCGCCAGCGTCCCGGAGCATCACGTGATCATCCTCTGCGCGCGCATCAGAGGACCACGTGACCTCCAAGCGCCGAGGACACGCCCCCCAGGCCCGACAAGTTAGTTTTCCAGGTAAGTTTTTAATATATATATTTACAACTCCCCCTTTTGTTCTCATGAAAATGAGACCAACAAACCAGTTTTACGCATCACATTCACTCTCTGACGCATAGTCCTCCCCTCTTGCCAGGGACATGGTTTCCACCGCTATTTGTGACATCTGGTAGGGCGGTGGAGCCTTCCCTTCAATTGCTGTAATAATTACCCTGTTCAACAAAGATCTGATACAGGGAATACGGCAACATCCACACAACACGAACACAATGGTCATACCAACGAGGGACATAAACACAGACACAATTAATCCTTTCCATTTCCCTACCCAGGAATCGAAAATGCCTCCTAGAGGGTTGTCAATACCTGAATGTTCATGCATTTCTTCAGACAAGGTTCTTAATCCTTCCAGGGCTCTGGTTACCGAGCCATCAGGTGCTGTATTGTTGGGGATGAACGTACAACACTGATCTCCAAACATAGAGCACGCTCCCCCCTTTTCTGCCAACAACATATCTATTTTGTACTGTCATCAATGAGGTTCCTGCCAATTGTTCAGAGAGTCCCGCCACGGTGTCTAGTTCTGTTGGCTAGCCTGAGTACATTGTAATGTACATAATTAATTCGATCCACGTTCTTATTCGGCGTAATTGGGAATAGAGCACTAACAATTGGGAGATTCTCGAATCCTGTTGTTACCTGATCTACCAACTTATATTCATCAGGTACACCGCGGGGAACCCCTATTGCATCTCTATACGTGGTTGAGCCAGAGGTAATGTCAAACAGGTCCCTGCGTACTCGTGCATGCTGATTTACCTCCTGTCGTCGTTCTCCTAAGAGTGTTAAGGGTACCCCTAGCCTGACCATTGCACAGGTTCCAGACCAATCCGCAGGTAAACTAATCTGTAGTGTTCTATCTCCACAGTACCAAAAAAGATCAGCTCTGGCCCAAACCATTGTGCTAGCATTCCGCCAGCCGGTTACATCGATCGTGTTCTGGCACCAGTCAGCGGGGATGTGTCCCATGACTGTATTAGATCTTCGAACAAAACAAGTATAATTGTTGGCCCTTGGGGTAAACACTGGAGGTAACGTAGAGTTCTTGACAGGTGGAAAAATGGCACTTAAGGCAGTACAATTTGGAGGGTCCGCCTGCATGGTGAGAACCATCATGCAGTGAAATCCTACTGGATCTACATCAGGGAACAATGGGGCTGGGGTAGTAAATAAAGTTGGCCTAGCTGAAGAACACGCGACGTAATCACTCATGTTAATCGAGATTGCAGTCGCTGTTATCCAGTCCAGCCATATATTCCTATCCCCATATCCGGTAGCTAATTTAATAATGTCCCTTCTCGTGAGGTTGTTATAATCTACTGTCACTACTCCTGAACTTGATTCGGCCACCTCGCTTGTTGTATTTTCAATCTGTGGCTGGTTCGTAGGAGGATCCACCAAGGTTACCTTCACTAGTCCCATGTTATCTACGCCTGATTGATCTACCCCTATTATAAAATAAAAGCTGCTATCATCAATTTCACAGTAAAACTGTACCTCTTTGGGACTAGGGTTAGTGTCGAATCTTGTCAGGGTTAACAAGAGTGGATTTTTTAACTCTGAGGAATGATCGAGTTGTCGCTTTGTCAAGCTCACATGGTCTCTAACCTCCCAGCTATTATCTGAGGGTGACGACTTCTTAGGTGTCCAACGTTCCCCAGTCCATGTTAATACATCATCCCACGAAAGGCATGGATGAGAATTAATGGCGTAGATGCAAAGATATACATCATACCCCCTCCAGCTCCCTGTATCTTGGCCACAGTCAATTACTTGGCATAAGTCAAACTGGTATATTGTATCACGCTTTTTATCATGTCTGATGTGTACCCGGCTCCCTACTTCCCTTAAACATTTGTCCCTCTCTTGTCCTATTGATCTCTTATTCCTGGGACTCTCAACCCTGTGTGTGTGTTCGTCCTTCGTGGTTGATCCCCTTATGAACAGTATCATAACGCTTATACATAAAATAGTGAAAACTCCCAAGCTTAACGGCTTAGAATAATGCGGGCTGATTACTAAAATAAACATAATATTCGTTATACAACAATTAACAGTTTAAGACCCTTCTACTCTTTTGCTGTTCTTATTTGTTGTAGAGTTCTCGTTGGCGGTTCTGTGGCCGCACACTGGCTCCAATGGTACCAAGTGTCTCCTTTTCCTTGTATCGAACCGCATGAGATGTCCTTTCCACCAGCTTGTAAGGTCCTGTCCACCGTGGCTCCGACCATTTCCGTTTGATCACCTTCCGCAGGGCCCACTCTATGGTGGATGGCGCCTGGCTCTGTAGGTCCCCCTTTTCCGATCCAACCTGTTTAGAGAAAGCTGAGGCCAAAGCTGTTAGTTGGTCATAATAAGGTTTGTACCTTATTGAGACTCCTCCCTCTAACCAGCTCCTGGTCCCGGGAACTGCTGCCCTATGGTTAGCTCGTACGGGGTAAACCCTGTAATAGAGTTTACTGAGCTTCTAATAGACATTAAGGCTAAAGGTAGGGCATCCACCCAGCTTAACTTTGTTTGTGCACATACTTTTCCTATTTTTCCCTTTATGGACTGGTTCATTCTCTCCACTTTTCCCTGTGACTGAGGATGGTACACCGTTCCAAACGCATGTTTCAGTCCTAAAGCTGCTTCTACTTCTTGCAGGTCTTTATTCTTAAAATGTGTGCCATTATCTGACCTGACTTTCTTTGGAAACCCATGCGTTGGAATATATTGGTTTATCAAAAATTTGATCACTGTCTTGGCATCCTCCTTTTTCGCAGGTATCACTTCTGGCCAACCAGTGTATGCATCCACTGCTACTAAAAGGTACCTGTATCCATTTACTCTCTCTACCATATCAGTGTAGTCAATCACTATTTCCTGACCTGGCATTCTTGGGAGAGGGAATTTTCCCTCGTGTGGTTTCACTGTTGCTTTTACATTATATTCCGTACATGCTTCACATTCTCTGATATAATTTTCAATCATTGCTGGCAAGTACGGATGCCACCAATGTGTCAGATACCTCAGCATCTGCGTCTTTCCACAATGGGTCAACCCATGAGCTTCCTGGAGCATGGAAGCTATCAAACCTGGGGGTAGCACTGGTCTACTGTCCGGTGACCTCCAAATTCCTTCTGACTCTATGGCCCCTCTCTCTCTCCATACTGTCAGTTCATGAGGAGAGGCTTTCTGCTGCTCTGTTATTAACACATTTGCATCGCAGGCTAGCAGCAACTCGTACACTTTCTCTCTGTTTGCATCATTATATACTGGGGTACGTATCCTGCTGCTTTTTTTGCTGCTAAGTCTGCTTCCAGATTGCCCTTCGCTACTATTGTATCAGTTTTATCATGTCCTCTACACTTAATCACCGCCACTTGTGCAGGTTTCATTAGGGCTACAGCTAATCTTCTCACCTCTTTTTCATGTTTAATTGGGGTTTTTGCTGTTGTTAAGAATCCTGCTCTGATCCATTGACTTGAGTTCTACCTGTATGGCTCCTGCCACATATGCAGAGTCGGTGTAAATGTTTACTCTTTTTCCTTCTGACCATTCTAACGCAGCTATCATTGCCTGTAGTTCAGCCAATTGGGCTGATTCTTTGCCTGTCACTTTTCCTATCATCACTTCTTCAAATCCCTCACTTGTCTGTCGCACCACTGCATAGGCTGCTTTAAGTCCTTCAGTTGGATGTCTGTAGCAGCAACCATCTGTAAACAACACTTCTTCTGGATCTATTAATGGAATTGCCTGTAAATCTGGTCTTACTTTGGCGTCTCTCTGTGCCCTTTCCTCATACATATGTGGCTCTCCTTCTCCTGTTATCGGCCATGTTTATTCCTTCATGTGTAAAACTTATATGTGGTGCAGTCAGGATCCTCTCTAACCTGATCTGCTGCAATGGCGTCATTGTAAAAGCTGTTGAGTTCACATAGGCCACTATACTATGTGTCATCAGTACAGTTAGTGAATGGCCCATGACTATATGTGCTACCTTTTGGAGAATTTTTGCCACCCCTGCTACATGTCTTGTACATGGTGGGTGTCTGTCCTCTATTGGGTCAAGGGTCACACTTACATACATCAGCACCTGCCTGACTCCCCCTTTTTTCTGAAAAAGAACACCATTTATTGTGTGTGCTTTGTCAGAAACATCAAGGAAAAATGGGTCTTTGTAATCCGGGACCGCTAAATCAGCAGCCCGCGTTAGGGCCTGTTTAAGGGATATGAAACTTTCGTCTGCCTCTGTGGTCCACTGCAAATGTGCCGACAAATTTCTCATGCCTTGCTCATTTACCATGGCCCTTAGAGGAAAAGTAAGCTCTCCATATGAGGGAACAAATTGTCTACTGTATTCTGTCAACCCCAGAAATGAGAGCATGTCTTTTACAGTGACTGGTTTGGTATGATACAGAATAGAAGATCTATGGGGTGGGGACACACCTGTTCCCTTACTGGAAATTACTCTGCCCAAAAAAGACACCGTTCGTCTGCAGCATTGTAATTTAGCCTGTGAAACTTTAAAACCGACGTTATACAAGAGTAACAGCAACGAGTGTGTAGCCACCAAACAAGAAACATGGTCGGGTGCCACCAAAAGAATGTCATCCACATATTGAATCAATACTACCCCGTCTGGGAGCATCAGATCCTTCAGCTGCTGTTTCAGTACCTGATTGAACACCCCAGGTGACAAAATAAACCCCTGAGGGACCCTTGTATAACGAAGTTGTTGGCCTTTATAGGTGAACGAAAAAATGTCCCTTAAATGATCAGCTAGGGGCACACAGAAAAACGCGTTGGCCAGATCAATGCACGAGAACCACTTATGGTCAGGGGTCAGCATAGACATTGCAGTGTGAGTGTTTGGGACCGAAATTGTTGGAGTAGAAATGACACTGTTGATCTGTCTAAGATCATGCGCCATCCTATACTTGCCTGTATTCTGCTTCTCTACAGGTAAGATAGGAGTGTTCCAGGCTGACTGAGAGGGTTCTAGTACCCCTGCTGCTATCAATCCTTCAATTGTGTCAGCGATGCCGGCTTCAGCCTTTGGTTTGTGTGGGTACTGTCTCTGCCAAATCGGAGTGTAATCTATTAACTCGAATGTGATTGGTGCGGCGTATTTGCAGTAACCAACATCCTTCGAACCTGTTGACCACAAGGCATCCGGTAGGGTATCAAGCATCACTGCAGCCTGTGGATGGTCTGTCTTTTCCCTGCCATGACACCTTTCAATCTGCCTATGTTCCAGCAACACCTCGTCAGTTGTTCTGTGCACAAGTCTATAAGCTTCAACTGAGGGTGAATATTGCAAACCGGGTAACTGAGTCCGAACCCAATCAGTTAGCTCCATCAAGCGTTTGGACATGAGTCCCAGATCTTTGGCCTGATATTCAGCATGCACTGCCAATGTGAAATGCGGTATAGCTTCTTCAGACATCTCATACCATTCCAACTGTTCCAGAGTTAGTTCCACAACACCCACCGCACCTTCCAGGTGTTGATAGAATGCATGCGGATAGATTTTATTGTCATCTGTTGTAATATAGGGTCACATGAAGGGGATCTGCAGGAGGAGCATAGGGATGCAGCATCTGAACCCAGGGTCACCCTTGGTTATATAAAGACTGTATGCCATTATTCTGCCCTTTCTCAGGTTCAAGGAGTCCTCAGTATATATCTGCCCACTGCCCTTCTGCCATTGGTGATGCGTCTGGTGATAATATCACTTGGGGTCCAGAGTGAATCATTGACATAGAACAATTAACAGAATAGCCAATTGGAAAGGTCACTACGAATCCATCTGGTCCGCACAGAACCTGGACCCTGCACCTCTCCAGCAAGTCACGTCCCATCAAATTCACAGGGCATGCAGGTGATGAAATATATTGGTGATAAAAAGTCTGCCTGGCCACTGATGTGATCAGTGGCGATGTCAAAGGCAGATTAGGAGGCTGATTTAAGGGGACATACTGTCCTCGGATCAATCCCTGGCGTCCCTGGGGGCCCCACAGCAGGGGACAATTTTCTTCTCCAATGCCCAGGTTGGCCACATTCAAAACAAGTGTCCGGTGGCTAACCTCTGACTCCTCCACGGCCTCTTCCTCTACCACGTATTCCTCCTGGAACACCTCTTGGCCTGCCCCCCCCTAAAAGGGGGTAGTATGGCATCGAATCAGGTGCTGGGTCTAGACTCTGCCGGTTATTTTGTGGCAACGGCTGCTGCACCATCTGATTAGACGTCTTTTGGGAGGCCTTCTTTGTCTCATTAACCTTCCGTCTAGCCTCATTAAGCTGTAACTTCAGTAACTGCACTTGTGCTGACCCATTGCTCTGTTTATCTTCATTCTGTTTTGTCCTATATCGCTTCATATGATGCATCAAATGTTTTTCCCACTGTTCTGTAGAACACCCTGGGATATCAGGATTACTCTCCATTACCTCTTTTACTTCCTTAGGCATCCCTGCCATAACAGCATTCCTAAACTACGTGGTCTGTAGCTGACCTGACCCTGGCTGGCTCCCCGCAGTATCGTCCACGTGCTTTTACATCTAGCCAAAAAGACAGGCATCTCCTCGCCCTCCTTCATTGTGAAGGTGAGCGAGTGCATCGCTCCCGGTGGAATCGGGAATCTATCCCTCATTGCCCTTCCCACACAGTTGGCATGCTGCGCAAACGGGTCCGAGTCAGGTACTAAGATGGTCCCCGCAGACACTTCAATCTGCTGTACCTCCCACATACTCAATTGTTTGCCCAACAATGCTCTCCAATCGCCCGTAGCTAACTTAAAGCCTAGTGTGTATTGACAAAATTTTGTCATCCAAGGTCCACCTCCCTCCATGGGTGGGGGCATTTTTTCCAAAATGTAATTCATATCCGTATAGGCAAAAGGCTGATACACATCCCCCATAAAAGAGCCTTTATAAACTAGAGGCAGTTGGTGCTGATAATTTATGGGCTGCCGCAATGTCTCCCTCTGTCGCAAATCATATCTGTGTTCAAATGGAGGCTGTACCTCTGAGGGGCCCTGTTCAGTGTGCATGGTAAGTGGACCTTTCAAAGTGACAGGGTACGTGTTCGAACCACCCTCTGGGTGGGAGTCATTGTCTTCACTATCTGTACTACTCTTGGACTCCTCCTCCTCCCAGTTTTCCCTATTTCTTTCTTCCCTTAAATCTCGCTTTCTCCTGTCTGAGAATCCATCATCTGGTAGCCGGCCTGAACTGTGTACTCCTCCCCTTCTTTCCTTCTCAGCACTATATGGTGTTGAATGAGCATCTGGCTCTTGCTCTACTGTATATCTCCCCTGTCCTGACTGTTCTTTGTTTTTACTGTATGTAATCATCATCCTGCTTGCTTCCTCTGCCTCCTTAATCCTCTGTTCAGCTTCTAATGTTAGTTTTTCTACTTTTCTGATGCTTCCTTCTAATGCTTCCGCCAGTCTCTCTTTTACTACATTGTACTCCCTTGTTCCCACTTCTCGCACATCTAACACCCCCTCTTGAACATGCATAAGTGGCATTTGTGTTACAGGATATGGGGGCGGTGATTGTGCCTCAGACAATTTAGGATACACAGGCACAGAAGGTCCTGGCTTTTCTGTTTTAGAAGTAGCACCTCTTTCCCTTTGTAATGTTTCTACTGCTACACAAGCTAACGTCATATTATGTAGATTAATCCTCCTCTCTTCTTTCTCCTCACCTTCTTTGTTGCACTTTCTCCTAACCAATATTGACCCTTTCTTTTCCTTCATATGCTCCTCTACTTCTAATCTAACCTGCTCTTCGGCTTTTCCCAAAAACGGTGACAATTTCTTCCTCTCCTCATCTTTAGGGACTTTGCCCTGTTTTTGTAAATCTTCCCAAATCTTATCATATTTCTTCATCATTGTTTTTTGTTTGTCCTTTGCAAGCCCGCTAATTAACTGACTTCTAACTTTCCCCCACTGCTGTTTTACGGACATTAAATCAGAAGAACATCCTCCGATTTCCTCACACTCTTTATCAAATTCCCCTACAATTTTATGTATTTCTGTTATTTTTTAAAAATCCTCCTGTCCAATAACCAATCGATTTATATTTAACTTAGCCAAGCAACCAACCCGATTAAAACAAATCCGGTTGCGAATCAATCAATCTGTATAAAATACACCCCAGGAAACTGGCCCTTACAGTCCGAGTTATCAGCAGTTTTGTTATCACCTTTAGATTTTTACTGCCTCCTCTTTCTCACTGAGACACCACCGTCTTTGTCTCAGAGACACCACTGACTTTCCAACCACCCTCCGTACATTCCCAATATCATTTCAAAACTTACAACACATCAATCATCAACCAAAATTCGTGAGCGGTGCTTTTATGAGATCCTGCTCAAAGGACTTTAAACCTTCTCACACATACGTACCTTGGTGCTTTTATGAGGACTCTAACCCCATGGGATTTTAAACCCATACGTATCTAACCAATCCTTTTTATACTTTATCCACTTACTAATACTAGGACACTTGCAGTCTAGTGACAACAATCAATTTAGTATCTCCAATCGCAGAAATTCGATATAAACAGGTGTCTGCTCACCTTTTTTGTTTAGCAGCTCCACTTGTTGTCATCATCAGACGTCAGTGTCCGTTGTTTCTATTTTCCTCTCGTTTACGTCGCTCAGCCGGAATCACGTCAGGATCACGTCAGGCTCACCATCTGATGGATTTTCGGCTCACTCTACCCGCTTCTTTTCTTTCTGTGTGAGCCAAGTCCTGCGTGCTCTTTAAAATAAAGCAATAAGAAAAAACATTTAATCTTGCACTTTTAGTTTTATTCTAACAATAAGTGGATAAAGTATACAGAGCTCTGGGTCTAAACCTTTCTGTCCCTGACAAACTACTAAGTCAGTCAGTTCACAAAGAAAAAAGACCTCTCTCTGTCCCTGATCCAGTCTTTTATACTATACAAAACATCATACCATCACTCAAGTGAAATTGTCTTCTCATTGGTTGTTGCTCCGATTCCATTCCCCGCCTCCTCGCATTTCCAGCTGTCCGATCTCACGTGACCTTCCCTTTTTCGGAGACAAAGGACCACCATGCGGCCTCCTTTCGAGCATGAAACGGCAGTCTCGCCCACTTCCGGAGCGCAAAACGGCCGATCACGTGACCTCCGGAGCGCGAAACAGGGAGACCACGTGACCGCGCCAGCGTCACGGAGCATCACGTGATCATCCTCTGCGCGCGCATCAGAGGACCACGTGACCTCCAAGCGCCGAGGACACGCCCCCCAGGCCCGACAAGTTAGTTTTCCAGGTAAGTTTTTAATATATATATTTACAGTGTCCAGCCCAAGTGCTTGGTGAGCAGCCTGGGCTGACCAGTACACATTCTCAAAGGAGCTCCAGCGGTCGAGTGCCAGTTGGGCTCTATCCCAGCAACTCCACGTTTCTTCTACAAACTGACGGAGCTCCTCAAGTGGGATGAAGGGGAGCTCGTTGCCCTAGTGCCCACCACCGAACCCGAACCCTCATCTGGGAAGTCATCCTCGGTCACTGGCCCCTCCCATACCGTGAGAGTGGGGTTTGGTGCAGCATGGTCAACTGACCTCAAAGCCCTGGCGACCTCACCCCCAGGGTCCACGGTGGTAACTTCCTCAGTGCACCCCTTCCCAGAATGACCTGAGGTTGAATCATTGGGCAGCAGAGACTCGGGGCCCCGCTCCTCTCCCGACACAGGGATGCCCGGCTCCTTGGGATGAAGGTCCTCCCCAAAGATCCCGGAATAACAGTCTGGGATGGAGGAGTGAGGATAACACCTTCCTCCTCTCCACATCTTGACGATCCAGCGGTATTAACATTATTATTACAGCACGCGCTAGGGCCTACACGGTACACAGGCCTATCTCCAGGGGATGAAGGTGCAGTGGCACCAGAGGATTCTGCTGTGACTCCCAGGGCTCCAGTGGGTCAGGTTGTGGCACGGGAAAATTAGGAGCAGCCACGGGTATGCCCCCCATCTCCCCACGCATCCACGCCCCCCACCCCCACCCCCCCCCACCCCCAGGTGGGGTAGCACTGTCGGCGTGCTACAGGGAAGCTTCTCACAGTATACGATAGGCTGGGGGAAGGCAGGTAGCGTGGCAAGGGTTGGGAGAGCCAGCCATGTCATGTCCTGTCCCGCCTCGGGTTATCAGCTGATGGTAGGCAGGGCAGGGGCCCAGCTTTCTGTCCAGGGCCCAGAGACACAGTCGCTGCAACGTGGAGATCAGCAACAGATTCCACAAGGTTGTTGCAGTGGTCTGCATGGGTGGGCTCAGGGACCTTTAAGCCAAGTGTTGTAGGGCCAGGACCAGGCATCGATGCCCCAGGGGTTTCCATAACGGGGCGGGTGATAGGCGTGGGGTCAGGAGGCATGATTCTTCGGGGTTGTTGTGGCAGGGCAGGGTTCAGCTACGGGATCGGGGGTTGGGGGTCAGGGTTCCCGCGCCAGGGCGATGATGGTGTGGCCACTGGGGCATTGTCCCACCGGGGTGGGGTACTTTGAGGGTCCAATTTTGGGGAAGGTGACGGGATTGTCTCCTTGGGGGTTGGCATGGAGCGTTGTGTCTTCTTCTGTGCCTTCTGTCCGGCCAGATGCTCACCCCTTCCTTGCCAGAGGCTGAGACATTGGAAGCCCGTGACTTACCCCAGCTGGCAGGGCTTGTGGTGTTGTCTTTCGGGGGGAGGGGGAATGGGTGCAGCAGTGCCATCCTCAAATGCCATTACGCACTGGGCAGCCTTCTGGGTGGAGCAATTCTTTCTTACGTGCCCCATTTCATGGCACAGGTAACATCGCATGCCATCCTCCATCCAGAAGACACGGTAGGCAGTGGTCTCGTGTAGGAGGATAAAGGAGCCCTCGGTGACCTCCTCTTAGGCCAGGCAAATGAACACCTGGCACCAGAAAGAGTATGTGCGACTGAGGGCGGGGTTCTTCAGACCAAGTAGGAGTGGTTGCACAACTGACCAGATTTGCCCCAGAGTTTGGAGATGAGGAGAAGGAGCTGACTGGCAATAAGGGGTGGGACGTTAGAGATCACGACCCTCAGGGCTGTGACCTCAAAAAGGTCAAAGGATAGGAATGCCTCTCCCACAGTAAGCCTCTTCTGCCCAGCCAGGTGGACTGCCTGCTTGGTCTTTAGAATGAATACGGCCTTCCCGTACATTCAGGCTGTAGCAACAATGGCCAGTGTGCCAACCACAAGGGTGACTTGGTGACAGGATACCAGCCTCTGAGCAGTTATTTCAAGGGCCATAAAAACAAATACACTTGAACCAAGGCGATAATATTGTCCTTCTGGGGATGATTAGCTGGTGTGGGTTTGGTCGGAGTTTAGAATAATTTGCCAGTAGTTTGGGACAGTGGAGACAGTGTCAGGTGTACAGCAGGGAAGACAACTAAGTCAGTGTCGAAAGTGGAAGGTCAGGGTAAGGCCTGCGCATTAGAAAATGATGATAGCTTAGAACGCACCTCTGAACAGGCCATCTGGATAGAACTTAATCATAAAAATGGGGCAATCGCATTATGTGCTGTGTCTTATTTACCCCAAACAGAGAGAGATGGGAAGACTGATCTGTAAACAAATATCAAAGAAATGTAAAACTAATCGGGTCATAAGAGTTGGGAATTCAATAACGCCAATATTAATATGTGATAAAGAAAATGTAAAAGGCACTGAGGCAGCAGAATTCTTCAAGAGTGGACAGCAGGGCTTTATTAGCAGGGGTTTTCGGCAGGAGTTGAGGAAGTATTTATTATCATAAGGCTCGTAACTATGGGGAACTCACTGCATAAAAGGTGGGAACGCTCAAAACAGTGCAGAGGAAAATGTTGCCCAGTTACTGCCATTGACAACAGTTACTGGCTTGGCACAAGGACGACAACTAATCAATACCTTTGTTAGTTTATTTAAAACTGACATATAATTCACTTGGTTAGGAAAGAGTAAACAGCAGGCATACAGTTCATGAAATTCCAGCATGCACCCACAGAGTGTGACATTTCCTGAACAGTGAAGCAAAATAATAGCAAAAATAGCAAGCAGGTGGAATTGGTTTAGTTTGGGATTCTGCATGAACTGGTTGGACCACAGGGTTTGTTTCCATGCTGCATGAATCTGTGACATAAACAAAAGCTCATGCGAGCCAGACAATTTCTTCTTGGTCTTCAAATCATCTTCAAACTTACAAATGTGAGGTCAACACAATCGTCAAGTCTGTTCTCCAGGATTTTCGCTGATGACACATTGAATCCTGCTATTTAATGCTTTGGGCTAATCCTCCCGAAATGTGCACACCTTTCGGACTACCCCATTATTCTTCCTCCAAATAAGGACTTGCACCTTATGTCACCCTCAGAGCCAGTGGCTGGTGCACGGGTAACTTCTGTTCACGAGCTTGCTGGTTTTATGTGAGAGCAACCCCTGGTCAACATCTCCACCCTCTCGATCCAAATACACCTATCTTAGGATCAAGTTAAAAAAATTACACAACACCAGGTTACACTCCAACAGATTTATTTAGGAGCACAAGCGGTGCCTCTTTATCAGACCTCCAAGTGCTTCCAAATAAACCTGTTGGACTATAACCTGGTGTTGTGTGATTTTTAACTTTGTACACCCCAGTCCAACTCCGCTCCTCCAAATCATATCCTAGGATCATCATTTTCCTTTCATTCTGCTAATCGCTCTTGAGATTGCAATCAACACTCAGTCAGTGCTTTACTTCCACATTATTTATAAATGTATTTAGTTAATATATCCAGTAAAGTCTAGCTACATAATTCACACAATCCCTTTTAAAATGACAATGATCCCTTCAGTTTCATTCGAGACTCATCTTTCAACTTTGGTCTAATTTTTTTCTTCCACCTTCTGAGCTGATACACACTGAGTATTTCAATAACCAGTGTGCACAAGAGCAATATTACAGCCACAAGAGATAATATTCTCACCCATGGATGTATTTAAACATTTACTACCAAAACCAGGGGGCATGCAACACCTCATTTGCCTTGGAGCATGAGTTCTAATTGTTTTGGTATCTTTACTCCGTTGATGGATTCTCGCCTTTGTCACTTCTGCAAATTGTGTTTCCTTCATGACTGCTCTTATTATGGCCAAGGCAAGGGTAACACCCCCAGCCTTCACCCAATAATCAAGTCTAAGATCACATTTTTAACAACTACATTTTCAGTGGCTTACTTATATCACTCACCAGCGGAATGAGTTTCTCTCTGCCCAGTGATACAGATATTCAGTCACAGCAGAGAGGTTTCGCCGCTGGGTTTGATGCTGATACAAGTAGGTCACTGAATGGAAGGTGTGTGAGGTCACTCAAGGCCCTTTTTGATCTGATTGGTCAAAGTGACATCGCAGACCAGATGGTGATGGTAGGAGGATGGCAACAGCTACGAGGGGTTGGATTTGATCAGGGGGTTGTTCTGCTGGCCCAGGCAATGACAGCATCTGCAGGTGATGATTTGTTTAAGACCGTACATCGTCTGGCTTCCCAAATCGTTCGGATCCAGGACTGTCAGGCAGTTCCGATTATCATCTTCTTTGGGGAACTCCTGAAAGCTCCGTGCCTTTCCGAACTGGGTCTCACAGACATCGTCATTAACAGCTTAATACGATACCTCTGCTGGTACGACTCCTCACCCGTTAGCCAGTTGCTCTGCATCAGAGCTTTAAATAACATCGATTTTGGTGCGAGGCGACGGTGTTGGAGTGTGACCGATGTCTTGGTGAGCCTGTTGGGCAATCCAGAGAACAGCGATGTATTCACTCTTGCGGTGTTGTCTTGCCTTCAGAAAAACATCCTTGAGGCACCAGCAGAAACGATCAGGCCCTTTTTAAATGCAATCCTCTCCAGGATACAGCCACTGTTTGGGGCAGGAAGTGAGCAAGTCTGTGTGGGAGCTCTCCAAATGTTGGAAATATTGGCCACGTTTGGAGAGTCCAGTGATTTCCAGCGACAGCTCCACAGCAACATCGTGTCCTTGCTGTTGCACTTGGATACTAAAAGTGAGAAAACCATCCAGTGTTGCAGTGCAGCACTGCAGAAGATTTTCTCAGCCCCTGGATCCACAAAGGCTTGCTCCTTAGCTGAGAGGTATCTCGAGGCCCCAGGCTGGAGTTACCGAAACTTCCTGAAACGTATTTCCCGTCAACTCGTTGACGATTACCTCGACATGGTGAGTTCCTACATTTCGGACTGTGTATCCTTCAGTTCCAACCAGGACCATCACCGCGATCAAGCAGCGGCCTTAGCAGCATTCCTCACCAAGCAGACCCATCGCTTCCGGATCACCCAATGGACCTCCTGGTGTAAAAGAGTAATTTGCAGTTGCTGCTGCGTAGTCCCCAAATGAGACCTCAGCACATCAAGGCCCAGACCCTTGTCTTCTCATACCAACTATAGTCCTCCAGATCCCAATCCTCGCCGTCAATAAACAAACATCGATGTTTCTGTCTCACCAACGGATCGTCTCTGCTTCATCTTATGGTCTTCACAGCTTCAACAGCATTTGATCTCTGTCAGGTCCTCAGCAAATGCTCTGTCTGGAATCTCAACATTGTCTCAGCATTGATCTTCTCCAGATCGTGGACATTTTAGGAAGAATTGATCTCCTCCAGATACTTCTCCTTTCTTAGAAACTGATCCAAAAGTATACAACATTGTACACTCATCCAGAGTTGTGCAGTTCATGAAATCAATAGACCTTTCTCTGAGTTATATTTGTACATATTGTAAATAATTTTTTTAAATTTCAAAATATACTTTATTCATAGAAATAAATCTTTGGTACCTGTACAATTTGTAAATAATTAATGTTCTTGAAAATAAAGATTCTGTTTCACTTTAAATAAACTGCAGCAGTGTTGTTGTACCTGCACGTGTCACATAAATGCACTCCCATTCTGGGAGCAGTGACTGTTGGACCATTGGGGTCATCTCTCCCCAGGGCAGTGGATGGAGAGAGGGCAAGCCTCAGGGTCTGCACTCACCTTCCCTGACCACGTCTGCAGGATGTAGTACTGGTTTGATCAGCTTCAGAATGGGGGTTGAGAGCTGGGACGTGGCCACCTGGCAGCTGAAGTGTTTCTGACTGACACTGATCACCAGTCAGTGGTAGTCAGAGATTCAGGAAAGCCCCAAGGTGCATCTCACTCAGGAAGCGATTTCCTGTGTTGGAAAACAGAGTGTGTGATGGTTCCTCTGGAGAGTGCAACCAGAGCTCAGCTGCACAAGGTGGGGATCAGAAAGAGTGGGAGAACAATATTGGTGTGAATCTCAATCTCAGTCATTGTGGGGGAGGGGGGAAGGGGGCGGCGGTGGGGGAGTGCGGGGTGGGGGCACTCACGGGTATTTCTGCAGTTACAGATGTCACTGCAGGAAGGTGACTTGCCTTCCTGGGGCCCGGGTCAAAGATCTCACTGAACCGCTACACAGCATTCTGAGAGGGGGGAGGGTGAACAGTCAGAGGTGGTTCACATTGGTACCAATGACACAGGCTGTAGGAGGGATGAGGTCCTGGGACAAGAATGTAGGGAGATGTGTAGCAGATCAAAAAGCAGGACCTCAAAGGCTCTAATTTCTGAATTACTCCCAGTATTGTGTGCTGGTGATTATAGGAATAGGTGGATAGAACAGATGAATATGCTGGGGACGTGTGGGATGGGGGGAGAGTGTAGAGGTTTTAGATTTCTGGATCACTGGGACATTTCTTGGTAAGGTAGGGCCTATACAAGTCTGATGGTTTGCACTTGAACCACAGCGAGAATATTACTCTTCCGGGGTGATTTGCTAGTGCAGTTTTGGGGGGAGTTTAGAATGACTTGCCAGTGGTTTGGGATAGTGGAGACAGTGTCAGGTATATGCACAGACAAGCAGGGAAGACGACTAAGTCAGTGTAGGAAGTGGAAGTTCAGGGTAAGACCTGCGCATTACGGAGTGATGATAGCTTAGAAGGCACCTCTGATCAGGCAATCTGGATAGAATTTAATCATAAAAATGGGGCAATCGCATGATGGGCGGTGTCTTATTTACCCCAAATGGAAAGAGATGGGAAGACTGGTATGTAAGCAAATCTCAAAGAAATGTAAAACTAAATTGGTCATAAGAGTTGGGATTTCAGTAACGCCAATATTATGTGGGACACAGAAAATGTAAAAGGCACAGAGATGGTAGAATTTGTGGGCGGCACGGTGGCACAGTGATTAGTACTGCTGCCTCACAGGGCCTGAGACCCGGGTTCAATTCCCGACTCAGGCAACTGACTGTGTGGAGTTTGCACGTTCTCTCCGGGTGCTCCGGTTTCCTCAAACAGTCCAAAGATGTGCAGGTCAGGTGAATTGGCCATGCTAAATTGCCCGTAGTGTTAGGTAAGGGGTAAATGTAGGGGTATGGGTGGACTTGTTGGGCCGAAGGGCCTGTTTCCACACTGTAAGTAATATAAGCTAATTCTTAAATTGTAGACAGGAAAACTTTATCAGCAGGAGTTTTTTCTGGGATTTGAGGAAGTATGTATTATCGTAAGGCTAGTTGGTATCTGGGAATCCCTGCATAAAAGGTGGGAAACACTCAAAACACTGAGAAGGAAGTGTTGCCCGGTTACTGCCCTCAACAACAGTTACTGGCTCGGCACAAAGACAACAACTAATCAATACCTTTGTTAGTTAAAACGGACTACCCCATTATTCTTCCTCCAGGTAAGGACTTGCACCTTATGTCACCCTCAGAGCCAGTGGCTGGTGCACGGGTAACTTCTGTTCACTAGCTTGCTGGTTTTATGTGAGAGCAACCCCTGGTCAACTTCTCCACCCTCTCGATCCAAATAGACCTATCTTAGGATCAAGTTAAACAAAAAATCAGACAACACCAGGTTAAACTCCAACAGGTTTATTTAGAAGCACTAGCGGTTGAAGTGCTGCCTCTTTATCAGACCTCCGAGTGTTTCCAAATAAACCCGTTGGACTATAACCTGGTGTTGTGTGATTTTTAACTTTGTACACCCCAGTCCAACTCCGCTCCTCCAAATCATATCCTAGCATCATCATTTTCCTTTCATTCTGCTAATCGCTCTTGAGATTGCAATCAACACTCAGTCAGTGCTTTACTTCCACATTATTTATAAATGTATTTAGTTAACATCTCCAGTAAAGTCTAGCTACATAATTCACACAATCCCTTTTAAATTGACAATGATCCCTTCAGTTTCATTCGAGACTCATCTTTCAACTTTGATCTAATTTTTTTCTTCCACCTTCTGAGCTGATACACACTGAGTATTTCAATAACCTGTGTGCATCCATGATAATATTCTCACCCATGGATGTATTTAAACATTTACTACCAAAACCAGGGGGCATGCAACACCTCATTTGCCTTGGAGCATGAGTTCTAATTGTTTTGGTATCTTTACTCTGTTGATGGATTCTCTCCTTTGTCTCTTCTGCAAATTGTGTTTCCTTCATAACTGCTCTTATTATGGCCAAGGCAAGGGGCACACCCCCAGACCACCCCCAATAATCAAGTCTAAGATCACATTTTTAACGGCTACATTGTGTCCCTTGGTCTTTGAGTGAACTGATCCACTTAAATTGTCGACAGCTGTTTTCTTCTCAGCTAATGTATTTGCATACGGTGTCAAAATTCACCATGTACAAACTCTGTAATCTATGAGTAGCATAACTTCAGATTCATTCTCCTTAATTTCGTTCATCTTTTAACTCCAAGTTCTCTATCCACAGATCATCTCATTGAATAACATCAGACATGGACTCAAAGATGAGGAAGACGTACTGGACTTCTTAAAATGCTTAAAGGCGGATTAATCCCTGGGACATCATCAGTGTACCCTAGAACTCTGTGGAAAACTGTGGAAGTGATTGTTGGGCCCCTTGCTGAGATATTTATATCACCGATAGCCACAGATAAGCTGCTGAAGATTGGAGGTTTGCTACCGTGGTGCCACTGTTTAAGAAAGATGGAAGGAAAAGCTAAGGAACTATTGATCAAATGAGACTGACATCAGTGGTGGGCAGGTTGTTTGAGGGGATCTTAAGGGAAATGTACTTGGAAAGATTTGACTGATTCGGTAGTCTAGATGGCATTGTACATTGGAAATCATGTCTCATTAACTTGATTGAGGCTTTTGAAGAAATAATGAACTGGGCTGATGAAGGCAGAGCAGAGGACATGATACATATGGACGTCAGTGAGATGCTCAACAAGGTTCCATATTGCAGGGTGGTTAGCAAGGTTAGAACACATGGAATACAGGGGGAACTAGCCATTTAGTGACAGAACTGGCTCGATGGCAGGAGACAGAGAGTGGTGATGGAGGGTTGTTTGCCCTGCAGATGGCAGTGTATTAGGGAGGCTGCACTCTGCTGCTGTTGTCATTGAATGTGGAAGCTGGAGTGGCAACACCTGCTGTAACTGAGAGCAGCTGGAGCTGGTTTAGGCCCAAAGCCTGGAACCTTAGTGCTGTAGAATGCCTGTTGTGAGGGATAGGAGCTTTGGATTCTCCATGACTGCTGCCCTTGGAAGCCTGGTGTATTGTATTCCTTCTTGGTGAGTTCAGACTGCTGTAATATTGCATACTGCAGCAGAGAGAAGCTGCTGCTTGGGGTCTCGAGCCTGGTGCACTTCAGTCAGTCAGACTGGCTGCTGCTGTTGTTGCTGCAGCAAGATGTTTTCTGGCCTCTATTTCTAATCAACCATTTCCTTGAAATATCAGTTCCTGTAGCCTGGTGTCTTTAGCAGATGATGATGTTTCTGTGCTCAGATTTAAATGCAGAACGTAGAGAGCCTGAAATGAAACAAGTGTATCAAAAGGCAGGCCATTTTTACAGGCAAAACAGCAGTATTTACCAAGACAACACTTTTGAATTTAGCCAACCAATTTGAATCAGGCACTTAAATACCAAAACTCTATTAAATTTAAATCTGCAAGTTTTGACAACACAGGACCAATCCCATTGTAAGAAATATTGATATGTCATCAAAGGTATAAAAGAAGAGCTATTCGGATAAAGACTCCGAATGCTATTCGCCTGAGCCAACAGCCCTCAGCTTTCAAGAGAGAATCATTGGCTCTCACAGCATCCTCTATGTCTTGGAGAAAGCATTTTCAAAATAATAACGGTGCCAATGATGGAGAAGAGGTTCCTGACAGAAGAACGATAGAGGAGGCACAACTTTCTGGAATCTGATAGAATTTCGTCTCTCAAAATTCAATTTAGGAGACTTGAATTCATTGGAACAGCATACCATTAGAGTCTTGTTTTAATTCAGGAATAGTTCATAGTTAGAAGGGCGTTTTTTGGTCTGCTTAATAATTTAGTTTAATTTGTTCACTGTTAAAGTTAGATAAATAGTTACTTGTTGATTCTGAAGTGAGTGTCATGGATTTATTTTATTTAACCACTAGAAGTTGCAGAAAGTCAGGCTGCATCAGCTGTCACACTTTTTTTTACAGATTAGTGTGTGGTGCTCCTCTTTGCATGTTTTGGTTTAAGATCTCAGAGAGGGGCCAACCTCTGCTTTGTAACAGATTGGGGGCTTGAATCCAGCATCTGGACAGATTTAGATTAAGAAGGATGGTAGGTTTAGTGAGGAGGATAGTGATGATGAGCTAAACCACCGTAGCCAAAGGCCTGATGGGGATCTGTTTGAAAATATCTAAGCATTGCCTAAATTGGATAAGGAGGGTGTAGAAGCCTTTTTCACCTCAATCTAACCAAAAACAAGCTACTGAAATTAAACACTTTTTCCAATTGTCATTGTTTTATTTAAAAACAGAGAACTTGACTAATCCGTTTGAAATAGCTTGAACCTTTTGTAACCTAAGTTTTGTTCACAGCTGCCCAGATCCCTCCAGATATGTCCAAAAGCTGGACCTGTGCCACCGATCTTTTGTTAAGGGGAGGTGAACCGCACCCAAACACACCCCCGAGCATTCAAACTGCATATCCTCACCCGAGAATCTCTAAAAAATGTGTGAAAAGTGTTGTAACCTGCTTTTCAGTAACCTCTCGTTATTAAATAAAATAAATCCGACACGCACGTTAAAGTCAAAAAGTGACAATTTACTGATCTCATTCTAAATGTGAACAAAACAATTAAATGATTAAAAAACTGAATAATCCCTCCTAACTATGAACTATTCCCAAATGAAACAAGTTTCTAATGGAATGCTGTTCCAATGAATACAAGCTCCAGTCATAAAATGATAAAAAAAGTTAGTCTATTGAAATTACAGCAGGTGACATCTTCTGGAATGTTCCATGCCTCCTCCGTCGGTCTTCTGTCGCTTTTCCTCCAATTCTTCTGTCAGAAATGCCTTCTTTGTCGTTCCTCTGTTAGGAAGTATAGATGACTGTGACAGCCAGTTTCTCTCTCTCTGGCTGCTGGCAGGTAATTCTGGGGTCTTTGTCCAACTGCCCTCTTCTTTAAATCCTTGATGACAATATCAATAGTTCTTACAATAGGATTGGTCCAATGTCATCAAAACTATTAGATTTAAATTAAACAGGATTTTGGGATCTAATGGCCTAATTCAAACTGATTCATCAAATGCATACCCTGCTGTATTGGGAAAAACTGCTGCTTGGGCTCATAACAGTACTTTTTTAGATACAAAATGGTTTCAATTCAGGATCTCTGCATACTGATAAATGTTCAAGCTGCTCACTTACATCCATTTCAACTCTAAACATAAAAAAAATCTTTTAAAGGGCCCACGCAATGCTTTCTCCATTTTACAACTGTACAATTCAATAAACACCACATTCTATCTTCCTGCCTCACAGTCTACACTTAGTCTATTCACCTTCACAACAGTTTAATTATTTGTTTTCTTTGATGTTGTTTGAGTTTATTTTTTACTTTGGTCGTTCATTATCCCTGCCCAAAAGAGGGAATTGTAGACAAAATCATGGGAGAGCCACTTTTTATCTATTTATTTATTTCTGTATCTCCTCAGAATAACCTGTCATTTTTTATGTTTAACAAAGTCAAGGCAATTTAATTTTCTGCCCTGTTCGATCAGAGTGGGCTTTGCTCTGTGTTTTACCTGGGTTTGTCCGTGTCCCGGGTGGGTCTGATTGGGACCGTGTCACGGCTTTGGTTTTATTTCATTGTTTATCCCTTTACTTTAAAAGTGTGGAAGGTTGCATGTCAGACAGGAAGCCTGTCACCAACAGTGTACCTAAAGGATTGATGCTGGATCCACTGCTTTGATCATGTCGCGGCTGTTCAGGACATTGGTGAGGCCACATTTGGATCACTACATTCAATTCTGGTCACACTGCTACAGAAAGGGTACTGTTAAACTTGAAAGCGTTCACAAAAGGTTTCTGAAGATGTTTTCAGGGTTAGGGAGTTTGAGCTTTAGGGAGAGGCTGAATGGACTGGGGCTATTTTCCCCATAATCTTGGTGGCTCAGGGGTGAAATTATGGAAGTTTATAAAATCATGAGGGGCACGGATAGGGTGAGTAGGCAAGGTCTTTTCCGCAGGGTATGGGAGTTCAAAACCTGAAGATGTAGGTTTAAGGCAAGAGATGAAATATTCAAAAGACACGTGAGGGGCAACATTTTCGTGCACAGGGTGGGGCATGCAGGGAACGAGCTACCAACGAAATTGGTGGATGCTGGTTTCATTACAAGATGTAACAGGATTCTGGATGGTTATATGAATAGGAAGGATTTAGAGTGTTATGTGTCCGATGCTGGCAAATGGGACTGGATTAATTTTAGTTTGCTGTATGGTATGGACGAGTTGTACCAAATGGACTATTGCCACGCTCTACAGCTCCAGGACTCTGCGACTCCAAAACGCAGATGAGGAAAGAAGAGATGTGCAGTGCAACCCACTTGAGCCCATGGATAATTACTTAACTGATGTTATTCAGACAGTAAAGCAATGTGGTGAACAAATTAGTGAAGCAGAATTGACTTTCGTGTCATGTGATGAGATGACACAAGTTGAAGAGGAATATCTAAATTTCACCTTACAAAGAAGAATTGTCATTCCCATTGACAGTAATTCACCAGCATATCACCCACAGAGGGCCAATGAAGATATCCAACTTACTCAGTAAGCCAAAATAAAACACTTGCATACTTCAACACAAGTCATTCAACAGTTTGAGAATTAAGATTTTCTTGTACAAAGTGAAGATGAGCTTCATATGACTCAACAGTTTCCAAACAAACTGCACAGATTCAGGATATGGTCAAGAAGAAATGATCGAACTCAAATCCAAGATATTGCGAAAAAGAAATGACTAACTTCCACAGAGCTGCCATGTGCTACAATCAGACATTGCTCTGATTAAAGATTCCCCAGGTGATGGAACAGGAAGGGTTCCTCAGTGAAGGGGGTTTGGGAGGGAAAGGATTCTCCCAGATAAAAGAATGTTCCAACGATGGCTTTCAACAGGAATGACACCTATGCTGAGGGATGTTGAAAACAAAGTAGAAACTTGTGGACTGAGGGGAACACGGAGTTTCAGGCATATTTTGAGATTGACTTCTAGATTTCTTAGTTACGACATTTCAATAGTATGAAGTTATTATTTTGATGCATTTTCAGTTCTTGTTTGTGCAAAAGTGATATTTTGAGAAGTACGGGAATCTGAAATATTTGGAGGAATATAGACCAGGGACAGGCAGCTTGGCCTGGGTTAGTTTGGGATTATGTTCGCCATGACTTGAATGCACTGAAGGAACTGATTCCATGCTGATTGGCTCTATGATTCTGTGACATGAGCCCACACTCTGTGTCATAATCTCTGTGACTCCTCACGGGATGTTTGTTTTTGAAAATCCCAGAACACGAGACCCAGTGTGAGCTCAGGACCCCATTACAACTGACGGCCGCTGTCATCACAATGATAACCATGACAACACCTCATCACAGGGTCATACAAAACACAACAAACTGAAGCGATCTGTGCACTTGTGCTGGAGAGACGCCGAGAGAGGAGATCAAGCAAACTGCTCTGGTCAACTGAATTGGTAACATCTCAACTGGAGGGAGAAATTGAAGACAGAGTTCAAGAACAGCATCAGAGGAGTTTCACAAGTAGACTCAAAGATGAAGCCTGTTATTGGTGTCTTTTGTGTGGCAATGGAGAAGATCATTGCTGAGAATGAAGACCACGACGAAATCATCCAGAAGATTGAGGAGGGGATCTTTTCGATGGAAGACAATAAGCGGGAGACAGCAGTACACATCATCTCGGAGATGCTCGTGGTGTTTTCACGGAGGTTTGATGAGAGCAGGGAAGTGCTGGAGAATCTTGTGGGCACACTGCTTGGAGGACTGCTTCCACGTTGTGCTGATAGTTCCCAAGCTGTGCAACAGATGGCCCTCAGCGCTGTCAGTACCATCCTGCCCGTGTACACAGTGGCTGATGGAGCCAGCGTACAACAATATCAAGAGCGTCTGGTGTTTCTGAAGACCCTTCCAGAAGATCTGACGGACCCTGATGAAGGGGCTCAGTTTGAAAAGTGTCATCAGGTGATGAAGCTGATTTGCCAAAGTCTGCCGCGCTGTCAGCTGGACAACCTGCTTCTCATGGTCTGTGGCAGTCTGTCGGACCAAAATCCCAGCTGTGCCGGGGTCGCTTCCTTGCTCTTGGAAAACCTCTTCCTGCAACAGCGAAAACAACTTCAGGACCGGGTCTCAGAGATCCTGCGTGTGCTGGGGCTTCATTTGGAGATCATCCCTCACCAGGAGGTGAAAGGGCGTGTCCTACGAGGGATGACTGCTCTGACCTCACAACACTCAGCAGCAGCTATGTCCCAGCTCCTGCTCTGTCGCCCCCCAGTGGACAAGTTCATGCGGGATTTGTGGAGAGCAGCAGCTGAGGATGGAGCCTGTCCAGTGAGTACGATCCAACATCTCGTGTACTCACTGGAGGGAAAAAGCTGCCCCGTCAGCGGGAACACGTACTCGGCCAACGTCTCGCTGACTGCCGTCCATGGCTTATTTGAGATACTGACTCAGCCCAGGATGGCAGACGTGGTGAGGACTTTGTTCCCACACATTTTCAGTGGCTTACTTATATCACTCAGCAGCGGAATGAGTTTCTCTCTGCCCAGTGATACCGATATTCAGTCACAGCAGAGAGGTTTCACCGCTGGGTTTGATGCTGATACAAGTAGGTCACTGAATGAAAAGTGTGTGAGGTCACTCAAGGCCCTTTTTGATCTGATTGGTCAAAGTGACATCTCAGACCAGATGGTGATGGTAGGAGGATGGCAACAGCTACGAGGGGTTGGATTTGATCAGGGGGTTGTTCTGCTGGCCCAGGCAATGACAGCTTCTGCAGGTGATGATTTGTTTAGGACCGTACATCGTTTGGCTTCCCAAATCGTTCGGATCCAGGACTGTCAGGCAGTTCCGATTATCATCTTCTTTGGGGAACTCCTGAAAGCTCCGTGCCTTTCCGAACTGGGTCTCACAGACATGGTCATTAACAGCTTAATACGATACCTCTGCTGGTACGACTCCTCACCCGTTAGCCAGTTGCTCTGCATCAGAGCTTTAAATAACATCGATTATGGTGCGAGGCGACGGTGTTGGAGTGTGACCGATGTCTTGGTGAGCCTGTTGGGCAATCTAGAGAACAGCGATGTATTCACTCTTGCGGTGTTGTCTTGCCTTCAGAAAAACATCCTTGAGGCACCAGCAGAAACGATCAGGCCCTTTTTAAATGCAATCCTCTCCAGGATACAGCCACTGTTTGGGGCAGGAAGTGAGCAAGTCTGTGTGGGAGCTCTCCAAATGTTGGAAATATTGGCCACGTTTGGAGAGTCCAGTGATTTCCAGCGACAGCTCCACAGCAACATCGTGTCCTTGCTGTTGCACTTGGATACTAAAAGTGAGAAAACCATCCAGTGTTGCAGTGCAGCACTGCAGGAGATTTTCTCAGCCACTGGATCCACAAAGGCTTGCTCCTTAGCTGAGAGGTATCTCGAGGCCCCAGGCTGGAGTTACCGAAACTTCCTGAAACGTATTTCACGTCAACTCGTTGACGATTACCCCGACATGGTGAGTTCCTACATTTCGGACTGTGTATCCTTCAGTTCCAACCAGGACCATCACCGCGATCAAGCAGCGGCCTTAGCAGCATTCCTCACCAAGCAGACCCATCGCTTCCGGATCACCCAATGGACCTCCTGGTGTAAAAGAGTAATTTGCAGTTGCTGCTGCATAGTCCCCAAATGAGACCTCAGCACATCAAGGCCCAGACCCTTGTCTTCTCATACCAACTATAGTCCTCCAGATCCCAATCCTCGCCGTCAATAAACAAACATCGATGTTTCTGTCTCACCAACGGATCATCTCTGCTTCATCTTATGGTCTTCACAGCTTCAACAGCATCTGATCTCTGTCAGGTCCTCAGCAAATGCTCTGTCTGGAATCTCAACATTGTCTCAGCATTGATCTTCTCCAGATCGTGGACATTTTAGGAAGAATTGATCTCCTCCAGATACTTCTCCTTTCTTAGAAACTGATCCAAAAGTATACAACATTGTACACTCATCCAGAGTTGTGCAGTTCATGAAATCAATAGACCTTTCTCTGAGTTATATTTGTACATATTGTAAATAATTTTTTTAAATTTCAAAATATACTTTATTCATAGAAATAAATCTTTGCTACCTGTACAATTTGTAAATAATTAATGTTCTTGAAAATAAAGATTCTGTTTCACTTTAAATAAACTGCAGCAGTGTTGTTGTACCTGCACGTGTCACATAAATGCACTCCCATTCTGGGAGCAGTGACTGTTGGACCATTGGGGTCATCTCTCCCCAGGGCAGTGGATGGAGAGAGGGCAAGCCTCAGGGTCTGCACTCACCTTCCCTGACCACGTCTGCAGGATGTAGTACTGGTTTGATCAGCTTCAGAATGGGGGTTGAGAGCTGGGACGTGGCCACCTGGCAGCTGAAGTGTTTCTGACTGACACTGATCACCAGTCAGTGGTAGTCAGACATTCAGGAAAGCCCCAAGGTGCATCTCACTCAGGAAGCGATTTCCTGTGTTGGAAAACAGAGTGTGTGATGGTTCCTCTGGAGAGTGCAACCAGAGCTCAGCTGCACAAGGTGGGGATCAGAAAGAGTGGGAGAACAATATTGGTGTGAATCTCAATCTCAGTCATTGTGGGGGAGGGGGGAAGGGGGCGGCGGTGGGGGAGTGCGGGGTGGGGGCACTCACGGGTATTTCTGCAGTTACAGATGTCACTGCAGGAAGGTGACTTGCCTTCCTGGGGCCCTGGTCAAAGATCTCACTGAACCGCTACACAGCATTCTGAGAGGGGGGAGGGTGAACAGTCAGAGGTGGTTCACATTGGTACCAATGACACAGGCTGTAGGAGGGATGAGGTCCTGGGACAAGAATGTAGGGAGATGTGTAGCAGATCAAAAAGCAGGACCTCAAAGGCTCTAATTTCTGAATTACTCCCAGTATTGTGTGCTGGTGATTATAGGAATAGGTGGATAGAACAGATGAATATGCTGGGGACATGTGGGATGCGGGGAGAGTGTAGAGGTTTTAGATTTCTGGATCACTGGGACATTTCTTGGTAAGGTAGGGCCTATACAAGTCTGATGGTTTGCACTTGAACCACAGCGAGAATATTACTCTTCCGGGGTGATTTGCTAGTGCAGTTTTGGGGGGAGTTTAGAATGACTTGCCAGTGGTTTGGGATAGTGGAGACAGTGTCAGGTATATGCACAGACAAGCAGGGAAGACGACTAAGTCAGTGTAGGAAGTGGAAGTTCAGGGTAAGACCTGCGCATTACGGAGTGATGATAGCTTAGAAGGCACCTCTGATCAGGCAATCTGGATAGAATTTAATCATAAAAATGGGGCAATCGCATGATGGGCGGTGTCTTATTTACCCCAAATGGAAAGAGATGGGAAGACTGGTATGTAAGCAAATCTCAAAGAAATGTAAAACTAAATTGGTCATAAGAGTTGGGATTTCAGTAACGCCAATATTATGTGGGACACAGAAAATGTAAAAGGCACAGAGATGGTAGAATTTGTGGGCGGCACGGTGGCACAGTGATTAGTACTGCTGCCTCACAGGGCCTGAGACCCGGGTTCAATTCCCGACTCAGGCAACTGACTGTGTGGAGTTTGCACGTTCTCTCCGGGTGCTCCGGTTTCCTCAAACAGTCCAAAGATGTGCAGGTCAGGTGAATTGGCCATGCTAAATTGCCCGTAGTGTTAGGTAAGGGGTAAATGTAGGGGTATGGGTCGGTGTGGACTTGTTGGGCCGAAGGGCCTGTTTCCACACTGTAAGTAATATAAGCTAATTCTTAAATTGTAGACAGGAAAACTTTATCAGCAGGAGTTTTTTCTGGGATTTGAGGAAGTATGTATTATCGTAAGGCTAGTTGGTATCTGGGAATCCCTGCATAAAAGGTGGGAAACACTCAAAACACTGAGAAGGAAGTGTTGCCCGGTTACTGCCCTCAACAACAGTTACTGGCTCGGCACAAAGACAACAACTAATCAATACCTTTGTTAGTTAAAACGGACTACCCCATTATTCTTCCTCCAGGTAAGGACTTGCACCTTATGTCACCCTCAGAGCCAGTGGCTGGTGCACGGGTAACTTCTGTTCACTAGCTTGCTGGTTTTATGTGAGAGCAACCCCTGGTCAACTTCTCCACCCTCTCGATCCAAATAGACCTATCTTAGGATCAAGTTAAACAAAAAATCAGACAACACCAGGTTAAACTCCAACAGGTTTATTTAGAAGCACTAGCGGTTGAAGTGCTGCCTCTTTATCAGACCTCCGAGTGTTTCCAAATAAACCCGTTGGACTATAACCTGGTGTTGTGTGATTTTTAACTTTGTACACCCCAGTCCAACTCCGCTCCTCCAAATCATATCCTAGCATCATCATTTTCCTTTCATTCTGCTAATCGCTCTTGAGATTGCAATCAACACTCAGTCAGTGCTTTACTTCCACATTATTTATAAATGTATTTAGTTAACATCTCCAGTAAAGTCTAGCTACATAATTCACACAATCCCTTTTAAATTGACAATGATCCCTTCAGTTTCATTCGAGACTCATCTTTCAACTTTGATCTAATTTTTTTCTTCCACCTTCTGAGCTGATACACACTGAGTATTTCAATAACCTGTGTGCATCCATGATAATATTCTCACCCATGGATGTATTTAAACATTTACTACCAAAACCAGGGGGCATGCAACACCTCATTTGCCTTGGAGCATGAGTTCTAATTGTTTTGGTATCTTTACTCTGTTGATGGATTCTCTCCTTTGTCTCTTCTGCAAATTGTGTTTCCTTCATAACTGCTCTTATTATGGCCAAGGCAAGGGGCACACCCCCAGACCACCCCCAATAATCAAGTCTAAGATCACATTTTTAACGGCTACATTGTGTCCCTTGGTCTTTGAGTGAACTGATCCACTTAAATTGTCGACAGCTGTTTTCTTCTCAGCTAATGTATTTGCATACGGTGTCAAAATTCACCATGTACAAACTCTGTAATCTATGAGTAGCATAACTTCAGATTCATTCTCCTTAATTTCGTTCATCTTTTAACTCCAAGTTCTCTATCCACAGATCATCTCATTGAATAACATCAGACATGGACTCAAAGATGAGGAAGACGTACTGGACTTCTTAAAATGCTTAAAGGCGGATTAATCCCTGGGACATCATCAGTGTACCCTAGAACTCTGTGGAAAACTGTGGAAGTGATTGTTGGGCCCCTTGCTGAGATATTTATATCACCGATAGCCACAGATAAGCTGCTGAAGATTGGAGGTTTGCTACCGTGGTGCCACTGTTTAAGAAAGATGGAAGGAAAAGCTAAGGAACTATTGATCAAATGAGACTGACATCAGTGGTGGGCAGGTTGTTTGAGGGGATCTTAAGGGAAATGTACTTGGAAAGATTTGACTGATTCGGTAGTCTAGATGGCATTGTACATTGGAAATCATGTCTCATTAACTTGATTGAGGCTTTTGAAGAAATAATGAACTGGGCTGATGAAGGCAGAGCAGAGGACATGATACATATGGACGTCAGTGAGATGCTCAACAAGGTTCCATATTGCAGGGTGGTTAGCAAGGTTAGAACACATGGAATACAGGGGGAACTAGCCATTTAGTGACAGAACTGGCTCGATGGCAGGAGACAGAGAGTGGTGATGGAGGGTTGTTTGCCCTGCAGATGGCAGTGTATTAGGGAGGCTGCACTCTGCTGCTGTTGTCATTGAATGTGGAAGCTGGAGTGGCAACACCTGCTGTAACTGAGAGCAGCTGGAGCTGGTTTAGGCCCAAAGCCTGGAACCTTAGTGCTGTAGAATGCCTGTTGTGAGGGATAGGAGCTTTGGATTCTCCATGACTGCTGCCCTTGGAAGCCTGGTGTATTGTATTCCTTCTTGGTGAGTTCAGACTGCTGTAATATTGCATACTGCAGCAGAGAGAAGCTGCTGCTTGGGGTCTCGAGCCTGGTGCACTTCAGTCAGTCAGACTGGCTGCTGCTGTTGTTGCTGCAGCAAGATGTTTTCTGGCCTCTATTTCTAATCAACCATTTCCTTGAAATATCAGTTCCTGTAGCCTGGTGTCTTTAGCAGATGATGATGTTTCTGTGCTCAGATTTAAATGCAGAACGTAGAGAGCCTGAAATGAAACAAGTGTATCAAAAGGCAGGCCATTTTTACAGGCAAAACAGCAGTATTTACCAAGACAACACTTTTGAATTTAGCCAACCAATTTGAATCAGGCACTTAAATACCAAAACTCTATTAAATTTAAATCTGCAAGTTTTGACAACACAGGACCAATCCCATTGTAAGAAATATTGATATGTCATCAAAGGTATAAAAGAAGAGCTATTCGGATAAAGACTCCGAATGCTATTCGCCTGAGCCAACAGCCCTCAGCTTTCAAGAGAGAATCATTGGCTCTCACAGCATCCTCTATGTCTTGGAGAAAGCATTTTCAAAATAATAACGGTGCCAATGATGGAGAAGAGGTTCCTGACAGAAGAACGATAGAGGAGGCACAACTTTCTGGAATCTGATAGAATTTCGTCTCTCAAAATTCAATTTAGGAGACTTGAATTCATTGGAACAGCATACCATTAGAGTCTTGTTTTAATTCAGGAATAGTTCATAGTTAGAAGGGCGTTTTTTGGTCTGCTTAATAATTTAGTTTAATTTGTTCACTGTTAAAGTTAGATAAATAGTTACTTGTTGATTCTGAAGTGAGTGTCATGGATTTATTTTATTTAACCACTAGAAGTTGCAGAAAGTCAGGCTGCATCAGCTGTCACACTTTTTTTTACAGATTAGTGTGTGGTGCTCCTCTTTGCATGTTTTGGTTTAAGATCTCAGAGAGGGGCCAACCTCTGCTTTGTAACAGATTGGGGGCTTGAATCCAGCATCTGGACAGATTTAGATTAAGAAGGATGGTAGGTTTAGTGAGGAGGATAGTGATGATGAGCTAAACCACCGTAGCCAAAGGCCTGATGGGGATCTGTTTGAAAATATCTAAGCATTGCCTAAATTGGATAAGGAGGGTGTAGAAGCCTTTTTCACCTCAATCTAACCAAAAACAAGCTACTGAAATTAAACACTTTTTCCAATTGTCATTGTTTTATTTAAAAACAGAGAACTTGACTAATCCGTTTGAAATAGCTTGAACCTTTTGTAACCTAAGTTTTGTTCACAGCTGCCCAGATCCCTCCAGATATGTCCAAAAGCTGGACCTGTGCCACCGATCTTTTGTTAAGGGGAGGTGAACCGCACCCAAACACACCCCCGAGCATTCAAACTGCATATCCTCACCCGAGAATCTCTAAAAAATGTGTGAAAAGTGTTGTAACCTGCTTTTCAGTAACCTCTCGTTATTAAATAAAATAAATCCGACACGCACGTTAAAGTCAAAAAGTGACAATTTACTGATCTCATTCTAAATGTGAACAAAACAATTAAATGATTAAAAAACTGAATAATCCCTCCTAACTATGAACTATTCCCAAATGAAACAAGTTTCTAATGGAATGCTGTTCCAATGAATACAAGCTCCAGTCATAAAATGATAAAAAAAGTTAGTCTATTGAAATTACAGCAGGTGACATCTTCTGGAATGTTCCATGCCTCCTCCGTCGGTCTTCTGTCGCTTTTCCTCCAATTCTTCTGTCAGAAATGCCTTCTTTGTCGTTCCTCTGTTAGGAAGTATAGATGACTGTGACAGCCAGTTTCTCTCTCTCTGGCTGCTGGCAGGTAATTCTGGGGTCTTTGTCCAACTGCCCTCTTCTTTAAATCCTTGATGACAATATCAATAGTTCTTACAATAGGATTGGTCCAATGTCATCAAAACTATTAGATTTAAATTAAACAGGATTTTGGGATCTAATGGCCTAATTCAAACTGATTCATCAAATGCATACCCTGCTGTATTGGGAAAAACTGCTGCTTGGGCTCATAACAGTACTTTTTTAGATACAAAATGGTTTCAATTCAGGATCTCTGCATACTGATAAATGTTCAAGCTGCTCACTTACATCCATTTCAACTCTAAACATAAAAAAAATCTTTTAAAGGGCCCACGCAATGCTTTCTCCATTTTACAACTGTACAATTCAATAAACACCACATTCTATCTTCCTGCCTCACAGTCTACACTTAGTCTATTCACCTTCACAACAGTTTAATTATTTGTTTTCTTTGATGTTGTTTGAGTTTATTTTTTACTTTGGTCGTTCATTATCCCTGCCCAAAAGAGGGAATTGTAGACAAAATCATGGGAGAGCCACTTTTTATCTATTTATTTATTTCTGTATCTCCTCAGAATAACCTGTCATTTTTTATGTTTAACAAAGTCAAGGCAATTTAATTTTCTGCCCTGTTCGATCAGAGTGGGCTTTGCTCTGTGTTTTACCTGGGTTTGTCCGTGTCCCGGGTGGGTCTGATTGGGACCGTGTCACGGCTTTGGTTTTATTTCATTGTTTATCCCTTTACTTTAAAAGTGTGGAAGGTTGCATGTCAGACAGGAAGCCTGTCACCAACAGTGTACCTAAAGGATTGATGCTGGATCCACTGCTTTGATCATGTCGCGGCTGTTCAGGACATTGGTGAGGCCACATTTGGATCACTACATTCAATTCTGGTCACACTGCTACAGAAAGGGTACTGTTAAACTTGAAAGCGTTCACAAAAGGTTTCTGAAGATGTTTTCAGGGTTAGGGAGTTTGAGCTTTAGGGAGAGGCTGAATGGACTGGGGCTATTTTCCCCATAATCTTGGTGGCTCAGGGGTGAAATTATGGAAGTTTATAAAATCATGAGGGGCACGGATAGGGTGAGTAGGCAAGGTCTTTTCCGCAGGGTATGGGAGTTCAAAACCTGAAGATGTAGGTTTAAGGCAAGAGATGAAATATTCAAAAGACACGTGAGGGGCAACATTTTCGTGCACAGGGTGGGGCATGCAGGGAACGAGCTACCAACGAAATTGGTGGATGCTGGTTTCATTACAAGATGTAACAGGATTCTGGATGGGTATATGAATAGGAAGGATTTAGAGTGTTATGTGTCCGATGCTGGCAAATGGGACTGGATTAATTTTAGTTTGCTGTATGGTATGGACGAGTTGTACCAAATGGACTATTGCCACGCTCTACAGCTCCAGGACTCTGCGACTCCAAAACGCAGATGAGGAAAGAAGAGATGTGCAGTGCAACCCACTTGAGCCCATGGATAATTACTTAACTGATGTTATTCAGACAGTAAAGCAATGTGGTGAACAAATTAGTGAAGCAGAATTGACTTTCGTGTCATGTGATGAGATGACACAAGTTGAAGAGGAATATCTAAATTTCACCTTACAAAGAAGAATTGTCATTCCCATTGACAGTAATTCACCAGCATATCACCCACAGAGGGCCAATGAAGATATCCAACTTACTCAGTAAGCCAAAATAAAACACTTGCATACTTCAACACAAGTCATTCAACAGTTTGAGAATTAAGATTTTCTTGTACAAAGTGAAGATGAGCTTCATATGACTCAACAGTTTCCAAACAAACTGCACAGATTCAGGATATGGTCAAGAAGAAATGATCGAACTCAAACCCAAGATATTGCGAAAAAGAAATGACTAACTTCCACAGAGCTGCCATGTGCTACAATCAGACATTGCTCTGATTAAAGATTCCCCAGGTGATGGAACAGGAAGGGTTCCTCAGTGAAGGGGGTTTGGGAGGGAAAGGATTCTCCCAGATAAAAGAATGTTCCAACGATGGCTTTCAACAGGAATGACACCTATGCTGAGGGATGTTGAAAACAAAGTAGAAACTTGTGGACTGAGGGGAACACGGAGTTTCAGGCATATTTTGAGATTGACTTCTAGATTTCTTAGTTACGACATTTCAATAGTATGAAGTTATTATTTTGATGCATTTTCAGTTCTTGTTTGTGCAAAAGTGATATTTTGAGAAGTACGGGAATCTGAAATATTTGGAGGAATATAGACCAGGGACAGGCAGCTTGGCCTGGGTTAGTTTGGGATTATTTTCGCCATGACTTGAATGCACTGAAGGAACTGATTCCATGCTGATTGGCTCTATGATTCTGTGACATGAGCCCACACTCTGTGTCATAATCTCTGTGACTCCTCACGGGATGTTTGTTTTTGAAAATCCCAGAACACGAGACCCAGTGTGAGCTCAGGACCCCATTACAACTGACGGCCGCTGTCATCACAATGATAACCATGACAACACCTCATCACAGGGTCATACAAAACACAACAAACTGAAGCGATCTGTGCACTTGTGCTGGAGAGACGCCGAGAGAGGAGATCAAGCAAACTGCTCTGGTCAACTGAATTGGTAACATCTCAACTGGAGGGAGAAATTGAAGACAGAGTTCAAGAACAGCATCAGAGGAGTTTCACAAGTAGACTCAAAGATGAAGCCTGTTATTGGTGTCTTTTGTGTGGCAATGGAGAAGATCATTGCTGAGAATGAAGACCACGACGAAATCATCCAGAAGATTGAGGAGGGGATCTTTTCGATGGAAGACAATAAGCGGGAGACAGCAGTACACATCATCTCGGAGATGCTCGTGGTGTTTTCACGGAGGTTTGATGAGAGCAGGGAAGTGCTGGAGAATCTTGTGGGCACACTGCTTGGAGGACTGCTTCCACGTTGTGCTGATAGTTCCCAAGCTGTGCAACAGATGGCCCTCAGCGCTGTCAGTACCATCCTGCCCGTGTACACAGTGGCTGATGGAGCCAGCGTACAACAATATCAAGAGCGTCTGGTGTTTCTGAAGACCCTTCCAGAAGATCTGACGGACCCTGATGAAGGGGCTCAGTTTGAAAAGTGTCATCAGGTGATGAAGCTGATTTGCCAAAGTCTGCCGCGCTGTCAGCTGGACAACCTGCTTCTCATGGTCTGTGGCAGTCTGTCGGACCAAAATCCCAGCTGTGCCGGGGTCGCTTCCTTGCTCTTGGAAAACCTCTTCCTGCAACAGCGAAAACAACTTCAGGACCGGGTCTCAGAGATCCTGCGTGTGCTGGGGCTTCATTTGGAGATCATCCCTCACCAGGAGGTGAAAGGGCGTGTCCTACGAGGGATGACTGCTCTGACCTCACAGCACTCAGCAGCAGCTATGTCCCAGCTCCTGCTCTGTCGCCCCCCAGTGGACAAGTTCATGCGGGATTTGTGGAGAGCAGCAGCTGAGGATGGAGCCTGTCCAGTGAGTACGATCCAACATCTCGTGTACTCACTGGAGGGAAAAAGCTGCCCCGTCAGCGGGAACACGTACTCGGCCAACGTCTCGCTGACTGCCGTCCATGGCTTATTTGAGATACTGACTCAGCCCAGGATGGCAGACGTGGTGAGGACTTTGTTCCCACACATTTTCAGTGGCTTACTTATATCACTCACCAGCGGAATGAGTTTCTCTCTGCCCAGTGATACCGATATTCAGTCACAGCAGAGAGGTTTCACCGCTGGGTTTGATGCTGATACAAGTAGGTCACTGAATGAAAAGTGTGTGAGGTCACTCAAGGCCCTTTTTGATCTGATTGGTCAAAGTGACATCTCAGACCAGATGGTGATGGTAGGAGGATGGCAACAGCTACGAGGGGTTGGATTTGATCAGGGGTTTGTTCTGCTGGCCCAGGCAATGACAGCTTCTGCAGGTGATGATTTGTTTAAGACCGTACATCGTTTGGCTTCGCAAATCGTTCGGATCCAGGACTGTCAGGCAGTTCCGATTATCATCTTCTTTGGGGAACTCCTGAAAGCTCCGTGCCTTTCCGAACTGGGTCTCACAGACATGGTCATTAACAGCTTAATACGATACCTCTGCTGGTACGACTCCTCAACCGTTAGCCAGTTGCTCTGCATCAGAGCTTTAAATAACATCGATTATGGTGCGAGGCGACGGTGTTGGAGTGTGACCGATGTCTTGGTGAGCCTGTTGGGCAATCTAGAGAACAGCGATGTATTCACTCTTGCGGTGTTGTCTTGCCTTCAGAAAAACATCCTTGAGGCACCAGCAGAAACGATCAGGCCCTTTTTAAATGCAATCCTCTCCAGGATACAGCCACTGTTTGGGGCAGGAAGTGAGCAAGTCTGTGTGGGAGCTCTCCAAATGTTGGAAATATTGGCCACGTTTGGAGAGTCCAGTGATTTCCAGCGACAGCTCCACAGCAACATCGTGTCCTTGCTGTTGCACTTGGATACTAAAAGTGAGAAAACCATCCAGTGTTGCAGTGCAGCACTGCAGGAGATTTTCTCAGCCACTGGATCCACAAAGGCTTGCTCCTTAGCTGAGAGGTATCTCGAGGCCCCAGGCTGGAGTTACCGAAACTTCCTGAAACGTATTTCACGTCAACTCGTTGACGATTACCCCGACATGGTGAGTTCCTACATTTCGGACTGTGTATCCTTCAGTTCCAACCAGGACCATCACCGCGATCAAGCAGCGGCCTTAGCAGCATTCCTCACCAAGCAGACCCATCGCTTCCGGATCACCCAATGGACCTCCTGGTGTAAAAGAGTAATTTGCAGTTGCTGCTGCATAGTCCCCAAATGAGACCTCAGCACATCAAGGCCCAGACCCTTGTCTTCTCATACCAACTATAGTCCTCCAGATCCCAATCCTCGCCGTCAATAAACAAACATCGATGTTTCTGTCTCACCAACGGATCGTCTCTGCTTCATCTTATGGTCTTCACAGCTTCAACAGCATCTGATCTCTGTCAGGTCCTCAGCAAATGCTCTGTCTGGAATCTCAACATTGTCTCAGCATTGATCTTCTCCAGATCGTGGACATTTTAGGAAGAATTGATCTCCTCCAGATACTTCTCCTTTCTTAGAAACTGATCCAAAAGTATACAACTTTGTACACTCATCCAGAGTGTGCAGTTCATGAAATCAATAGACCTTTCTCTGAGTTATATTTGTACATATTGTAAATAATTTTTTTAAATTTCAAAATATACTTTATTCATAGAAATAAATCTTTGGTACCTGTACAATTTGTAAATAATTAATGTTCTTGAAAATAAAGATTCTGTTTCACTTTAAATAAACTGCAGCAGTGTTGTTGTACCTGCACGTGTCACATAAATGCACTCCCATTCTGGGAGCAGTGACTGCTGGACCATTGGGGTCATCTCTCCCCAGGGCAGTGGATGGAGAGAGGGCAAGGCTCGGGGTCTGCACTCACCTTCCCTGACCACGGCTGCAGGATGTAGTACTGGTTTGATCAGCTTCAGAATGGGGGTTGAGAGCTGGGACGTGGCCACCTGGCAGCTCAAGTGTTTCTGACTGACAGTGATCACCAGTCAGTGGTAGTCAGACATTCAGGAAAGCCCCACGGTGCATCTCACTCAGGAAGTGATTCCTGTGTTGGAAAACAGAGTGTGTGATGGTTCCTCTGGAGAGTGCAACCAGAGCTCAGCTGCACAAGGTGGGGATCAGAAAGAGTGGGAGAACAATATTGGTGTGAATCTCAATCTCAGTCATTGTGGGGGAGGGGGGAAGGGGGCGGCGGTGGGGGAGTGCGGGGTGGGGGCACTCACGGATATTTCTGCAGTTACAGATGTCACTGCAGGAATGTGACTTGCCTTCCTGGGGCCCGGGTCAAAGATGTCACTGAACCGCTACACAGCATTCTGAGAGGGGGGAGGGTGAACAGTCAGAGGTGGTTCACATTGGTACCAATGACACAGGCTGTAGGAGGGATGAGGTCCTGGGACAAGAATGTAGGGAGATGTGTAGCAGATCAAAAAGCAGGACCTCAAAGGCTCTAATTTCTGAATTACTCCCAGTATTGTGTGCTGGTGAGTATAGGAATAGGTGGATAGAACAGATGAATATGCTGGGGACGTGTGGGATGGGGGGAGAGTGTAGAGGTTTTAGATTTCTGGATCACTGGGACATTTCTTGGTAAGGTAGGGCCTATACAAGTCTGATGGTTTGCACTTGAACCACAGCGAGAATATTACTCTTCCGGGGTGATTTGCTAGTGCAGTTTTGGGGGGAGTTTAGAATGACTTGCCAGTGGTTTGGGATAGTGGAGACAGTGTCAGGTATATGCACAGACAAGCAGGGAAGACGACTAAGTCAGTGTAGGAAGTGGAAGTTCAGGGTAAGACCTGCGCATTACGGAGTGATGATAGCTTAGAAGGCACCTCTGATCAGGCAATCTGGATAGAATTTAATCATAAAAATGGGGCAATCGCATGATGTGCGGTGTCTTATTTACCCCAAATGGAAAGAGATGGGAAGACTGGTATGTAAGCAAATCTCAAAGAAATGTAAAACTAAATTGGTCATAAGAGTTGGGATTTCAGTAACGCCAATATTATGTGGGACACAGAAAATGTAAAAGGCACAGAGATGGTAGAATTTGTGGGCGGCACGGTGGCACAGTGATTAGTACTGCTGCCTCACAGGGCCTGAGACCCGGGTTCAATTCCCGACTCAGGCAACTGACTGTGTGGAGTTTGCACGTTCTCTCCGGGTGCTCCGGTTTCCTCCAACAGTCCAAAGATGTGCAGGTCAGGTGAATTGGCCATGCTAAATTGCCCGTAGTGTTAGGTAAGGGGTAAATGTAGGGGTATGGGTCGGTGTGGACTTGTTGGGCCGAAGGGCCTGTTTCCACACTGTAAGTAATCTAGTCTAATTCTTAAATTGTAGACAGGAGAACTTTATCAGCAGGAGTTTTTTCTGGGATTTGAGGAAGTATGTATTATCGTAAGGCTAGTTGGTATCTGGGAATCCCTGCATAAAAGTTGGGAAACACTCAAAACACTGAGAAGGAAGTGTTGCCCGGTTACTGCCCTTGACAACAGTTACTGGCTCGGCACAAAGACGACAACTAATCAATACCTTTGTTAGTTAAAACTGACATAGAATTCACACCATTTGGTTTGGAAAAGGTTCACAGCAGGCATAAAATTCAAGTGCACACCCACAGAGTGGAAAGTGAAGAAATTAGCAGCAAATAGTCAAAACTACCAGGCAGGTGGGACTGGTTTGGGTTGTGATTAGGTTCTACATAGACTGGTTGGACCACGCTGCACGAATCTATGACATAAACAAAAGCTCATGCTAGCTAGACAATTTCGTATTGGTCCTCTTCACACTGTGGGGTCCACAAAATCGTCAAGTCTGCTCTCCAAGGATTTTGCTGATGGCACATTGAATCCTGCATTTTTATCCTTTGGTCTAATCATCCCGAACTGTGGTGTCTTGTTCTTCTAGGTTCATTGCTCATCTGAGAGCTGTTGTCTTTCCACTGTGGGGCACCTTTCGGACTACCCCATTATTCTTCCTCCAGATAAGGACTTGCACCTTATGTCACCCTCAGAGCCAGTGGCTGGTGCACGGGTAACTTCTGTTCACCAGCTTGCTGGTTTTATGTGAGAGCAACCCCTGGTCAACATCTCCACCCTCTCGATCAAAATAGACCTATCTTAGGATCAAGTTAAACAAAAAATCAGACAACACCAGGTTAAACTCCAACAGGTTTATTTAGAAGCACTAGCGGTTGAAGTGCTACCTCTTTATCAGACGTCCGAGTGTTTCCAAATAAACCCGTTGGACTATAACCTGGTGTTGTGTGATTTTTAACTTTGTACACCCCAGTCCAACTCCGCTCCTCCAAATCATATCCTAGCATTATCATTTTCCTTTCATTCTGCTAATCGCTCTTGAGATTGCAATCAACACTCAGTCAGTGCTTTACTTCCACATTATTTATAAATGTATTTAGTTAACATATCCAGTAAAGTCTAGCTACATAATTCACACAATCCCTTTTAAAATGACAATGATCCCTTCAGTTTCATTCGAGACTCATCTTTCAACTTTGGTCTAATTTTTTTCTTCCACCTTCTGAGCTGATACACAGAGTATTTCAATAACCAGTGTGCACAAGAGCAATATTACAGACACAAGAGATAATATTCTCACCCATGGATGTATTTAAACATTTACTACCAAAACCAGGGGGCATGCAACACCTCATTTGCCTTGGAGCATGAGTTCTAATTGTTTTGGTATCTTTACGCCATTGATGGATTCTCGCCTTTGTCACTTCTGCAAATTGTGTTTCCTTCATAACTGCTCTTATTATGGCCAAGGCAAGGGTAACATCCCCGGCCCACCCACAATAATCAAGTCTAAGATCACATTTTTAACAGCTACATTGTGTCGTTTGGTCTTTTGCTGGATGATCTACTTAATTTGTCGACAGCTGTTTTCTTCTCAATTAATGTATTTGCATATGGTGTCAAAATTCACCATGTCCAAACTCTGAATCCTCTCAATAGCATAACTTCAGATTCATTCTCCTTAATTTCATTCATCTTTTAACTCCAAATTCTCTATCCACAGATCATCTCATTGAATAACATCAGACATGGACACAAAGATGAGGAAGACGTACTGGACTTCTTAAAATGCTTAAAGGCGGATTAATCCCTGGGACATCATCAGTGCACCCTAGAACTCTGGGAAGCTAGGGAAGTGATTGTTGGGCCCCTTGCTGAGATATTTATATCACCGATAGCCACAGATAAGCTGCTGAAGATTGGAGGTTTGCTACCGTGGTGCCACAGTTCAAGAAAGATGAAAGGAAAAGCTAAGGAACTATAGATCAATGAGACTGACATCAGTGGTGGGCAGGTTGCTTGAGGGGATCCTAAGGGAAATGTACTTGGAAAGATTTGACTGATTCAGCAGTCTATATGGCATTGTACATTGGAAATCATGTCTCATTAACTTGATTGAGGTTTTTGAAGAAATAATGAACTGGGCTGATGAAGGCAGAGCAGAGGACATGATATATATGGACGTCAGTGAGATGCTCAACAAGGTTCCATATTGCAGGGTGGTTAGCAAGGTTAGATCACATGGAATACAGGGGGAACTGGTCATTTAGTGACAGAACTGGCTCTGGCAGGAGACAGAGAGTGGTGATGGAAGGTTGTTGTCCCTGCAGATGGCGGTGTATTGGGAGGCTGCACTCTGCTGCTGTTGTCATTGAATGTGGAAGCTGGAGTGGCAACACCTGCTGTAACTGAGAGCAGCTGGAGCTGGTTTAGGCCCAAAGCCTGGAGCCTTAGTGTTAGACGTAAAAAAGTCAGCTCAAGACAAATTCAGGAAAACAAAGTTTATTAGCAATTAGCAAGTCTGCAGAGTTGGGTACCCCTCAAAGAAAGGGACCCTGATCGTTACAAAGCATCCCCTGATATACCCTTAAACTCCACCCCCTGTTGAGTCAGGTGATTCTCAATCTCGAGCAACCGGTACTTTTCCATTACTTGTTTACCCCAATCTTGCAAGTGCAGCTGGACACATTTCCCCCTCAAGTGTTTACAATCTTCCCAGGCAGCTGACAACCACCCATTGTCCACCTCAAGTTGTTTCTCCCTCGTTATCAGTCACGAGGTTCGTTTTCGGCCTTGTGGTTTTGCTGTCTGGACTTGTTTTTGCTATGTGTAAGGTCGCCCATTGTCTGGTTTGTTATCTGTCTGACCTTGTGGTCCAGCTGCAACTTGTTTACCACTTCTGCTGCTATAGCTAAGTTAGTCAAATTCATATGTCGGCCATTTTCTTTTGGTCACCTTCTTGCCCCTTATGCTTATGCACATCTTGAATCATTACTCCAACTCTCACAATCCACCCTTTTTCTTTTCAAGATGTGCATAAGGAATCAGTCAGGCAGGAGACTTGCGAAGCAATATGACTTTAAGCTCACGGGTCCCATGTTGAGGAATGGCCACGGCCTCAAGCTGGGATAGGTTCATTTGAATCAGGGACTGAAAGCAGGGGATCAGGTAAGGAAGGATTAGCAGCAGGGCAAAAACGCCCAACCACCGCTCTAGCCAGCCAGTCCAATTAGTATTTACACCTGAATTCTCAGCTATCTCATCAGCCAGTGCCTGGAGACCTTCCAGGACACGGGTCACCGAGCCATCAGGGGCCGTATTGTTGTGAATAAAAGTATAACATTGAGAGCCTATCATGACACAAACGCCCCCCTTTTCAGCTAAGAGCACGTCCAAGGCCAGTCTATTTTCCCAAGCCATACGACTAGTATCCCACCAGAATAGGGATGATCCAAAGCCTGCTGAAGGCTGGTTACGAGCTTTGAACTCATCAGGCACCCCCCTTAGGGACCCCTATTGAATCAAGATAAATCCCTTTATCAAAAGAAGTGGATAGCAGTGATCTCTTATCTCTTCCTTTTTTTTTAACTAAATGTTCTCTTTCAAATGCCAGGGTGAATGGTATTGCCAATTGTACAATTGCACATATCCCCTTCCAATCAAGGGGCAGGGTAGGTCTCAGTATTTTCCCTCCACAATACCACCACAGATCCGCTCGGGGAACGTTTAAAGATGAGTAATTTCTTCCTTCCACTGCTTCAGTAACATTTTTAATCACCGAACACAATCTCAGCTCCCCCAAATCAATAGATCCACCCTGTCTATAATCACACGATGTGTGATTCCCAACAGCGGCAGAAAACACAGGGGGAGCTTGCCTCTTATGTCCTTTCAAGGAAGAGAACATCAAAGACAAAGAAGCACAATTCGGATTTTTCCATGCAGTCTCATCTTGATATAGGGCTATCGTGCATTCCATGCCCTGTTTGTTTCGCTCCCACCCGAGCGGAAAGGGAACTACCTGAGACCCTGTCCTACCGGAGGCACATGCATAGCAATTGCTTTTGTTCAGACTTTTTACAGTATATTTAACCCATTCAATCCAGGCATTTGTCTATCCATATCCTGTTTCTATTTCAAGAGGCTGTCTCAGGTCTTTAACCTCTATAATCTGCATTGACTTTGGATCAGTGTAAGGGGTTAAAGGTTGCAGTTTAGAATCAAGGAATCCCAAAGGCTGTCCCCGTCTGACGCCAATTCAAAAATAGCAGCCCACAAAACGCTTCCCATACACTGTCATCTCTATCTTTAAATCTTTACTAAGGACTTGGGACCCATTTTTATGGGGAAATGAGTCTTCAGAGAAAGCATTTTTAATGGTGAGATATATAGGATGACACTTCCTGTCAAAACAGTTTAGGGCTGGGCTAAAGGGGGCTCTATGGATAGTGATGCTAGGCGGTGGCTTTTGCGGTTCGGTAGGGTGTGAAGAAATATCTTGGAGGAAAGATATTCCCTTTGAAACTCTACATCTGGGCATTCTACTTAGGCTGCAAGCATCAATTTTTATAACTTGTGGAAATTCCGAAACAGAAATCATTAACACAACATCTGAAAAAGATATATGAGCAAAACTCAGAAGTAACAGGAATAGCAGCATAATTCTGACTAGTGCTAAGAACTTAAACAATATATCAAAGCACAAAACAAGATTAACATACAATTCTGAAGAAACAGTCCCCGCACTCACGTCGCCATAGTATAGTCAGTTAATCAAAGTCTGTTCAGTCTGAGTTATAGTGGGTCACGTGTTGATTCGGCTGTCCAGACACCTTTCTTAACTGGAGAGGTGACTGGCCATTTGCCAGCTTTTCTCCGCCGTTCAATGGTGAGGAGTACTAGGAACGGGCCGTCCCACACAAGTTCGAGAGTTAACTGTTGTCAATGTTTGATCAAATCCCCTTCACCGGGTTCAATAGTGTGCACAGCGAAATCCAGAGGTGGTGTCTGAGTCAGGAGTCCCTGGTGAAGTAAACGAGAAACAGCGAAGCCCAGGGTCTCAACATATTTACAGATACACATATCTCGTAACTCAAGCTCTAGGTGATAAACACTCAAACATTCATGCACTAACGAATAGATGACTTTCAGCCAGAAACACAACAAAATGTAATAGCTTCCGTTCTCTCTCTGTAGGTCCTCACACACAGCCAGTCTCTCTCTCTCTCTCTCTCTCTCTCTCTCATACGGTGTTGGTCTCTCTGTCTATGTCTGCCTGTCACTGTCTCCTGTGTCTGCGCATCGGAGCTCATAGCGACCTTCCCTTGACCACCAGGTCTTCAAGTGCTAATTCTTTTCCACAACTATCTCCACTCGCAGTCTCCAGTACTGCTGGGCAGTCCCCATGTGGCAGATCTTCCCCCCCTTTTTCCCGGAGGTCACTGCTCTACATATGGAACTGTTCAGGGTCGGTTGTCAGTAACATTTTAATTTTTTTCAAGCACATCGCAGTTGTCAAATGTAATGTTTTCCCTGTGTCTGGGCGCATCCGCCCCTGGAGCTCCCGCTCCCTACCTACCGTTTTTCAATGCGGCCCTACGCGCCGTATAGCCCCCCCACAAACAATCTCAGCGCAATACAGTCTACTTACTGTCTCAACGTCCTGAAACTCACTCTCAAGTTACCCATATTAATTCGCATCTACCCTCAGAGTTTCTGTTCCCCCCTGCCTTATCAGCAGCCTTTTTCTTTGTACATCTGTTCCAGAGCCACTGCTCCCCTGCCTCATTTTCCTGAAGGTGGATACCACCCCTCATGTCGTGTGAATTTGGAATTGTTCTAACTTATTACTACTTTGCACTCAATCTCATGAATGGTCCTCCTTAAGTTCTAATAAAGTCATATCATGAGAAAAAAATAACGTTGAGCATTCATAAAATTACAATCAAAAATAGCACACTGAATCAAATGACAAACAACAAGTTTCACACATAAAACCATTAACAAACAGATGAATTCAAGCCAGAGCACAAAGTGTTAAACTGCTTGTTAGCTGAGAAGCCTTTTTTTAAAAAAAAATCCATACACAAACACAACTTCTCACATCCACAGAGACTTTTTTACAATCAAATTTACACACACAAAGACACACACAAATCTTCACCAACACAAAATTCCTATCGGGGCCGGCCCACAAAGACATAAATATTCAGATTTAGATAACCACCTTATTTATCCGACTCCTTTTGTCTTTCATACAGTCCTCCCTTACTACTGCTACCATTATCTTAGCCTTCCGTTCCTCCGCCATTATGTCTCTCTATACAAATACTTTCTGAACCTCCTGTAACAACTCCGACTCATTTCTACCGTTCCCGTTCTCTATCTTCTGTAACTTCTTCTGGATATCAGGCCATGTCTTTGTCACGAAGTGAACCTTTACCATCCGTCATCCTATTTCCCCATCTGGGTCTATACCCGAACATTTCCTAACCGACTCCCTTAATCTGTGTATGAATGCACAGGGAGACTCGTCCTTTCCCTGCCTCAGGTCGAAAACCTTAGCTAAATTTTGTTGTTTGGGGATGCAAGTTTGTATCCCTTGGATTATCAAATTTTGCATGTCTAACATATTATTCCACCCTTCTATATTGTGGTGGTCCCAGTTAGGGTTCTGAAGGGGATATTTGTCTTCACCCCTAACCATCCCCCTCTCATGCCAAATTGTCCGGCAAGCTTAATACTGGCACTGCTACTAGTTTTTTTTTTAATCTCAATTAACACTTTCCCTATCCAGTATCCCCATATAAGTCTCCTTTCTCCCCCAGTAAATAGTATATTCAAAAATAGACATTAACTCAGCCCACATATACAGACTGGGCCTCAAAAATTGATTTGTTCTGACAATCCTATCGGATTCTCATCCAGGACCGTCATTTCCTTCTAAATGTTCCGACCTCCCCACTGGTGAGGGGGTCACACACAAACCCAATCTCCTTGTCCCCTATCGGCACTTTAGTCGATACGTTCTTCCTTTTTTAAGAAATATTGCAATGTTCCTAGCTTCTCATATCCTCAAACACCAATTTATTAATTCATGCTTGACTAACTTTAAAGCCTGTTCCTAACTTGTAAACATATTTATATATTTACGTCCATTTATTCAGTATTTAATATATAAAATGTAAAATGCATACAGTTCCCAATTTTGAAATCCACTTTAATCACCCAGATTTAGTACTCTAATTTAGATCCAAAATTAGTTTTCTTATGTACTCCTGACCAATTATTTCTTAATTACAATACTTTAGGTCGTAAAATAATCAGAGCTGTCTTACAATAATTTGTCAATTCAAGTTTTAAAAAAAATTCTAATGGCCGAATCCAAGGTCTCAGATAATAACCATGGAAGTTATCGTCTTTTTTTTTTCCGACAGTCTACTGTTGAACTGAAACTACAACTGTCCTTCACATATTGAAAATAAATCATGTTAAGTTTACATAAAGATCACATTTAAAACAATCCTGGAACTCAAGCTCCAGTGAATAAAACTTCCTCATTCAATCACTAACAAACCAATGTGCATTCAAACCGAATCACAGAGGGTTAAATGTTTTGCGAGCAGTTCTCGCACTCTCTCTCTCTCTGTCGGTCTTACTGCAAGCTGCTGGTAAAAAAATTCTCATTATCCACGTTCGGACCTCCCTCTTCCTTATTTGCTTTTGATTCCTTATTTCCCATTTCCGAGGACTTACGAAGATTTACCCGTGTCAAGACACACTCACAGGACCCTCCGGTCCTCAGATTCGTGCGCGCCACGCCTCTACAGAAGGCCTGCAGGACCCCGTGGCACACACTCCTCCTTGAACCAGACATCTGCAAGTATCCGTGTCAAAACACACTTACCCCGCAGGACCCTCCGGTCTTCAGATTCGCGCGTGCCACGCCTCTGCAGAAGGCCTGCAGGACCCCGTGACGCACGCTCCTCCTTAAACCAGACATCTGCGCCCTCGATCGCCCAGGAACACAAGCAGGACCCTCCGGTTCTCAGATTCGCGCGTGCCACGCCTCTGCAGAAGGCCTGCAGGACCCCGTGACGCACGCTCCTCCTTAAACCAGACATCTGCAAGGTATCTTACCTGGGTTTGGTGCACCAAAATTACTCGATCGAAAAAAACTTCCCTTCTGCCTCGGTTCCCTGTGCTTTGTTTTCCTGAGTCCTCCGGATATCACTCGCTCAAGCCGCGTGGGGCGACGAGCAAGCACTCAGGGACTGCCAAATTCGGCAGGGTGCACCTTCCCCGATGTCCTTTCTCGATCCCCTCGCAGCCGGAGTGTCGATCCCGGACACGAGCCCCCAAGTTGTTAGACGTAAAAAAGTCAGCTCAAGACAAATTCAGGAAAACAAAGTTTATTAGCAATTAGCAAGTCTGCAGAGTTGGGTACCCCTCAAAGAAAGGGACCCTGATCGTTACAAAGCATCCCCTGATATACCCTTAAACTCCACCCCCTGTTGAGTCAGGTGATTCTCAATCTCGAGCAACCGGTACTTTTCCATTACTTGTTTACCCCAATCTTGCAAGTGCAGCTGGACACATTTCCCCCTCAAGTGTTTACAATCTTCCCAGGCAGCTGACAACCACCCATTGTCCACCTCAAGTTGTTTCTCCCTCGTTATCAGTCACGAGGTTCGTTTTCGGCCTTGTGGTTTTGCTGTCTGGACCTGTTTTTGCTATGTGTAAGGTCGCCCATCGTCTGGTTTGTTATCTGTCTGACCTTGTGGTCCAGCTGCAACTTGTTTACCACTTCTGCTGCTATAGCTAAGTTAGTCAAATTCATATGTCAGCCATTTTCTTTTGGTCACCTTCTTGCCCCTTATGCTTATGCACATCTTGAATCATTACTCCAACTCTCACACTTAGTGCTGTAGAATGCCTGTTGTGAGGGATAGGAGCTTTGGATTCTCCATTCCTGTTGCCCCTGGAAGCCTGGTGTATTGTATTCCTTCTTGGTGAGTTCAGACTGCTGTAATATTGCATACTGCCGCAGAGAGAAGCTGCTGCTTGGGGCCTGGAGTCTGGTGCACTTCAGTCAGACTGGCTGCTGTTGTTGCTGCAGCAAGATGTTTTCTGGCCTCTATTTCTAATCAACTATTTCCTTGAAATATCAGTTCCTGTAGCCTGGTGTCTTTAGCAGATGATGATGTTTCTGTGCTCAGAGATTTAAATGCAGTACGCAGAGAGCCTGAAATGAAACAAGTGTATCAAAAGGCAGGCCATTTTTACAGGCAAAACAGCAGTATTTACCAAGACTACACTTTTGAATTTAGCTAACCAATTTGAATCAGGCACTTAAATACCAAAACTCTATTAAATTTAAATCTGCAAGTTTTGACAACACAGGACCAATCCCATTGTAAGAAATATTGATATGTCATCAAAGGTATAAAAGAAGAGCTATTCGGACAAAGACTCCGAATGCTCTTCGCCTGAGCCAACAGCCCTCAGCTTTCAAGAGAGAATCATTGGCTCTCACAGCATCCTTTATGTCTTGGAGAAAGCATTTTCACAATAATAACGGTGCCAATGATGGAGAAGAGGTTCCTGACAGAAGAACGATAGAGGAGGCACAACTTTCTGGAATCTGATTGAATTTTGAGAGACTAAATTCTATTTAGGAGACTTGAATTCATTGGAACAGCATACCATTAGAGTCTTGTTTTAATTCAGGAATAGTTCATAGTTAGAAGGGATTTTTTTCGGTCTGCTTAATAATTTAGTTTAATTTGTTCACTGTTAAAGTTAGATCAATAGTTACTTGTTGATTCTGAAGTGAGTGTCATGGATTTATTTTATTTAACCACTAGAAGTTGCAGAAAGTCAGGCTGCATCAGCTTTCACATTTTGTTTTACAGATTAGTGTGTGGCGCTCCTCTTTGCATGTTTTGGTTTTAAGATCTCAGAGCGGGGCCAACCTCTGCTTTGTAACAAATTGGGGGCTTGAATCCAGCATCTGGACAGATTTAGATTAAGAAGGATGGTAGGTTTAGTGAGGAGGATAGTGATGATGAGCTAAACCACCGTAGCCAAAGGCCTGATGGGGATCTGTTTGAAAATATCTAAGCATTGCCTAAATTGGATAAGGAGGGTGTAGAAGCCTTTCTCACCTCAATCTAACCAAAAACAAGTTACTGAAATTAAACACTTTTTCCAATTGTCATTGTTTTATTTAAAAACAGAGAACTTGACTAATCCGTTTGAAATACCTTGAACCTTTTGTAACCTAAGTTTTGTTCAAAGCTGCCCAGATCCCTCCAGATATGTCCAAAAGCTGGACCTGAGCCACCGATCTTTTGTTAAGGGGAGGTGAACCGCACCCAAACACACCCCCGAGCATTCAAACTGCATATCCTCACCCGAGAATCTCTAAAAAATGTGTGAAAAGTGTTGTAACCTGCTTTTCAGTAACCTCTCGTTATTAAATAAAATAAATCCGACACGCACGTTAAAGTCAAAAAGTGACAATTTACTGATCTCATTCTAAACGTGAACAAAACAATTAAATGATTAAGAAACTGAATAATCCCTCCTAACTATGAACTATTCCCAAATGAAACAAGTTTCTAATGGAATGCTGTTCCAATGAATACAAGCTCCAGTCATAATATGATAAAAAAAGTTAGTCTATTGAAATTACAGCAGGTGACATCTTCTGGAATGTTCCATGCCTCCTCCATCGGTCTTCTGTCACTTTCCCTCCAATTCTTCTGTCAGAAATGCCTTCTTTGTCGTTCCTCTGTTAGGAAGTATAGATGACTGTGAGAGCCAGTTTCTCTCTCTCTCTCTGGCTGATGGCAGGTAACTCTGGGGTCTTTGTCCAACTGCCCTCTTCTTTAAATCCGTGATGACAATATCAATAGTTCTTACAATAGGATTGGTCCAATGTCATCAAAACTATTAGATTTAAATTAAACAGGATTTTGGGATCTAATGGCCTAATTCAAACTGATTCATCAAATACATACCCTGCTGTATTGGGAAAAACTGCTGCTTGGGCTCATAACAGTACTTTTTTTTGATACAAAATGGTTTCAATTCAGGATCTCTGCATACTGATAAATGTTCAAGCTGCTCACTTACATCCATTTCAACTCTAAACATAAAAAAAATCTTTTAAAGGGCCCACGCAATGCTTTCTCCATTTTACAACTGTACAATTCAATAAACACCACATTCTATCTTCCTGCCTCACAGTCTACACTTAGTCTATTCACCTTCACAACAGTTTAATTATTTGTTTTCTTTGATGTTGTTTGAGTTTATTTTTTACTTTGGTCGTTCATTATCCCTGCCCAAAAGAGGGAATTGTAGACAAAATCATGGGAGAGCCACTTTTTATCTATTTATTTATTTTTGTATCTGCTCAGAATAACCTGTCATTTTTTATGTTTAACAAAGTCAAGGCAATTTAATTTTCTGCCCTGTTCGATCAGAGTGGGCTTTGCTCTGTGTTTTACCTGGGTTTGTCCGTGTCCCGGGTGGGTCTGATTGGGACCGTGTCACGGCTGTGGTTTTATTTCATTGTTTATCCCTTTACTTTAAAAGTGTGGAAGGTTGCATGTCAGACAGGAAGCCTGTCACCAACAGTGTACCTAAAGGATTGATGCTGGATCCACTGCTTTGATCATGTCGCGGCTGTTCAGGACATTGGTGAGGCCACATTTGGATCACTACATTCAATTCTGGTCACACTGCTAAACTTGAAAGCGTTCACAAAAGGTTTCTGAAGATGTTTTCAGGGTTAGAGAGTTTGAGCTTTAGGGAGAGGCTGAATGGACTGGGGCTATTTTCCCCATAATCTTGGTGGCTCAGGGGTGAAATTATGGAAGTTTATAAAATCATGAGGGGCACGGATAGGGTGAGTAGGCAAGGTCTTTTCCGCAGGGTATGGGAGTTCAAAACCTGAAGATGTAGGTTTAAGGCAAGAGAGGAAATATTCAAAAGACACGTGAGGGGCAACATTTTCGTGCACAGGGTGGGGCATGCAGGGAACGAGCTGCCAACGAAATTGGTGGATGCTGGTATCATTACAAGATGTAACAGGATTCTGGAGTGTTATGTGTCCAATGCTGGCAAATGGGACTGGATTAATTTTAGTTCGCTGGTTGGTATGGACGAGTTGTACCAAATGGACTATTGCCACGCTCTACAGCTCCAGGACTCTGCAACTCCAAAAAGCAGATGAGGAAAGAAGAGGTGTGCAGTGCAACCCACTTGAGCACATGGATGATTATTTAACTGATGTTATTCAGACAGTAAAGCAATGTGGTGACCAAATTAGTGAAACAGAATTGACTTTCATGTCATGTGATGAGATGACACAAGTTGAAGAGAAATATCTAAATTTCACCTTACAAAGAAGAATTGTCATTCCCATTGACAGTAATTCACCAGTATATCACCCACAGAGGGCCAATGAAGATATCCAACTTACTCAGTAAGCCAAAATAAAACACTTGCATACTTCAACACAAGTCATTCAACAGTTTGAGAATTAAGATTTTCTTGTACAATGTGAAGATGAACTTCATATGACTCAACAGTTTCCAAACAAACTGCACAGATTCAGGATATGGTCAAGAAGAAATGATCGAACTCAAATCCAAGATATTGCGAAAAAGAAATGACTAACTTCCACAGAGCTGCCATGTGCTACAATCAGACATTGCTCTGATTAAAGATTCCCCAGGTGATGGAACAGGAAGGGTTCCTCAGTGAAGGGGGTTTGGGAGGGAAAGGATTCGCCCAGATAACAGAATGTTCCAACGATGGCTTTCAACAGGAATGACACCTATGCTGAGGGATGTTGAAAACAAAGTAGAAACTTGTGGACTGAGGGGAACACGGAGTTTCAGGCATATTTTGAGATTGACTTCTAGATTTCTTAGTTACGACATTTCAATAGTATGAAGTTATTATTTTGATGCATTTTCAGTTTTTGTTTGTGCAAAAGTGATATTTTGAGAAGTACGGGAATCTGAAATATTTGGAGGAATATAGACCAGGGACAGGCAGCTTGGCCTGGGTTAGTTTGGGATTATTTTCGCCATGACTTGAATGCACTGAAGGAACTGATTCCGTGCTGATTGGCTCTATGATTCTGTGACATGAGCCCACACTCTGTGTCATAATCTCTGTGACTCCTCACGGGATGTTTGTTTTTGAAAATCCCAGAACACGAGACCCAGTGTGAGCTCAGGAGTCCATTACAACTGATGGCCGCTGTCATCACACTGAGAACCCTGACAACACATCATCACAGGGTCATACAAAACAGAACAAACTGAAGCGATCTGTGCACTTGTGCTGGAGAGAAGCTGAGAGAGGAGATCAAGCAAACTGCTCTGGTCAACTGAATTGGTAACATCTCAACTGGAGGGAGAAATTGAAGACAGAGTTCAAGAACAGCATCAGAGGAGTTTCACAAGTAGACTCAAAGATGAAGCCTGTTATTGGTGTCTTTTGTGTGGCAATGGAGAAGATCTTTGCTGAGAATGAAGACCACGACGAAATCATTCAGAAGATTGAGGAGGGGATCTTTTCGATGGAAGACGATAAGCGGGAGACAGCAGTACACATCATCTCGGAGATGCTCGTGGTGTTTTCACGGAGGTTTGATGAGAGCAGGGAAGTGCTGGAGAATCTTGTGGGCACGCAGCTTGGAGGACTGCTTCCACGTTGTGCTGACAGTTCCCAAGCTGTGCAACAGATGGCCTCAGCGCGGTCAGTACCATCCTGTCTATGTACATAGTGGCTGATGGAGCCAGCCTACAACAATATCAAGAGCATCTGGTGTTTCTGAAGACGCTTCCAGAAGATCTGACGGACCCTGATGAAGGAGCTCAGTTTGAGAAGTGTCATCAGGTGATGAAGCTGATTTGCCAAAGCCTGCCGCGCTGTCAGCTGGACAACCTGCTTCTCATGGTCTGTGGCAGTCTGTCAGACCAAAATCCCAGCTGTGCCCGTGTCGCTTCCTTGCTCTTGGAAAACCTCTTCCTGCAACAGCGAAAACAACTTCAGGACCGGGTCTCCGAGATCCTGCGTGTGCTGGGGCTTCATTTGGAGATCATCCCTCACCAGGAGGTGAAAGGGCGTGTCCTACGAGGGATGACTGCTCTGACCTCACAGCACTCAGCAGCAGCTATGTCCCAGCTCCTGCTCTGTCGCCCCCCAGGGGACAAGTTCATGCGGGATTTGTGGAGAGCAGCAGCTGAGGATAGAGCCTGTCCAGTGAGTACGATCCAACATCTCGTGTACTCTCTGGAGGGAAAAAGCTGCCCCGTCAGTGGGAACACGTACTCGGCCAACGTCTCGCTGACTGCCGTCCATGGCTTATTTGAGATACTGACTCAGCCCAGGATGGCAGACGTGGTGAGGACTTTGTTCCCACACATTTTCAGTGGCTTACTTGTATCACTCAGCAGCGGAATGAGTTTCTCTCTGCCCAGTGATACAGATATTCAGTCACAGCAGAGAGGTTTCACCGCTGGATTTGATGCTGATACAAGTAGGTCACTGAATGAAAGGTGTGTGAGGTCACTCAAGGCCGTCTTTGATCTGATTGGTCAAAGTGACATCGCAGACCAGATGGTGATGGTAGGAGAATGGCAACAGCTACGAGGGGTTGGATTTGATCAGGGGGTTGTTCTGCTGGTCCAGGCAATGACAGCTTCTGCAGGTGATGATTTGTTTAAGACCGTACATCGTCTGGCTTCCCAAATCGTTCGGATCCAGGACTGTCAGGCAGTTCCAATTATCATCTTCTTTGGGGAACTCCTGTAAGCTCTGTGCCTTTCCGAACTGGGTCTCACAGACATTGTCATTAACAGCTTAATACGATACCTCTGCTGGTACGACTCCTCACCCGTTAGCCAGTTGCTCTGCATCAGAGCTTTAAATAACATCGATTTTGGTGCGAGGCGACGGTGTTGGAGTGTGACCGATGTCTTGGTGAGCCTGTTGGGCAATCCAGAGAACAGCGATGTATTCACTCTTGTGGTATTGTCTTGCCTTCAGAAAAACATCCTTGAGGCACCAGCAGAAACGATCAGGCCCTTTTTAAATGCAATCCTCTCCAGGATACAGCCACTGTTTGGGGCAGGAAGTGAGCAAGTCTGTGTGGGAGCTCTCCAAATGTTGGAAATATTGGCCACGTTTGGAGAGTCCAGTGATTTCCAGCGACAGCTCCACAGCAACATCGTGTCCTTGCTGTTGCACTTGGATACTAAAAGTGAGAAAACCATCCAGTGTTGCAGTGCAGCACTGCAGAAGATTTTCTCAGCCACTGGATCCACAAAGGCTTGCTCCTTAGCTGAGCGGTATCTCGAGGCCCCAGGCTGGAGTTACCGAAACTTCCTGAAACGTATTTCCCGTCAACTCGTTGACGATTACCTCGACATGGTGAGTTCCTACATTTCAGACTGTGTATCCTTCAGTTCCAACCAGGACCATCACCGCGATCAAGCAGCGGCCTTAGCAGCATTCCTCACCAAGCAGACCCATCGCTTCCGGATCACCCAATGGACCTCCTGGTGTAAAAGAGTAATTTGCAGTCGCTGCTGCATAGTCCCCAAATGAGACCTCAGCACATCAAGGCCCAGACCCTTGTCTTCTCATACCAACTATTGTGCTCCAGATCCCAATCCTCGCCGTCAATAAACAAACACGATGTTTCTGTCTCACCAACGGATCGTCTCTGCTTCATCTTATGGTCTTCACAGCTTCAACAGCATCTGATCTCTGTCAGGTCCTCAGCAAATGCTCTGTCTGGAACCTCAACATTGTCTCAGCATTGATCTTCTCCAGATCGTGGACATTTTAGGAAGAATTGATCTCCTCCAGATACTTCTCCTTTCTTAGAAACCGATCCAAAAGTATACAACATTGTACACTCATCCAGAGTTGTGCAGTTCATGAAATCAATAGACCTTTCTCTGAGTTATATTTGTACATATTGTAAATAATTTTTTTAAATTTCAAAATATAGTTTATTCATAGAAATAAATCTTTGCTACCTGTACAATTTGTAAATAATTAATGTTCTTGTAAATAAAGATTCTGTTTCACTTTAAATAAACTGCAGCAGTGTTGTTGTACCTGCACGTGTCACATAAATGCACTCCCATTCTGGGAGCAGTGACTCCTGGACCATTGGGGTCATCTCTCCCCAGGGCAGTGGATGGAGAGAGGGCAAGCCTCAGGGTCTGCACTCACCTTCCCTGACCACGTCTGCAGGATGTAGTACTGGTTTGATCAGCTTCAGAATGGGGGTTGAGAGCTGGGACGTGGCCACCTGGCAGCTGAAGTGTTTCTGACTGACACTGATCACCAGTCAGTGGTAGTCAGAGATTCATTAAAGCCCCACGGTGCATCTCACTCAGGTAGTGATTTCCTGTGTTGGAAAACAGAGAGAGTGACGGCTCCTTTTGGGGAGTGCAACCAGAGCTCAGCTGCACAAGGTGAGGATCAGAAACAGCAGGAGAACAATAGTGTTGGGAATCTCAGTCATGAGGGGTACTCACGGGTATTTCTGCAGTCACATGCATCACTGCAGGAAGGTGACTTGCCTTCCTGGGGCCAGGGTCAAGTATGTCCCTGAACCGCTACACAGCATTCTGAGAAGGGGGACGATGAACAGTCAGAGGTGGTTCACATTGGTACTAGTGACATAGACAGTTGGAGGGAAGAGGTCCTGTGACAAGAATGTAGGGAGTTATATAGCAGATCAAAAAACAGGACCTCAAAGGCTAATTCCTGAATTACTCCTAGTATTGTGTGCTGATGATTATCATAATAGGCAGATAGAACAGATGAATATGCTGGGGTTGTGGGGGGAATGGGGGGAAGAGGGTAGAGGTTTTAGATTTCTGGATCACTGGTACATTTCTTGGTAAGGTAGGGCCTATACAAGTCTGATGGTTTCCACTTGAGCCACAGCGAGAATATTACTCTTCCGGGGTGATTTGCTTGTGTGGCTTTCATGGAAGTTTTGAATAATTTGGCAGTAGTATGGTATAGTGGAGACAGTGTCAAGTATATGCACAGACAAGCTGGGAAGACAGACTAAGTCAGTGTACAAAGGGGAAGGCCAGGGTATTGCCTGCACACAGACCGGAGGTGTTCTGCAATGCAGTTACCCAGTCTGCGTTTGGTTCCTGCGGTAGAGCAGCTTGGAGGACGTACAAGCAAAATGCTGCTTCACGTGGAAAGATTGTTTCGGCCCTTGGATAGTGAGCAGGGAGGAGGTGAAGGGGCACCTGTGGTAACATGGAAAGGTACCAAGGGGAGGCAGGGTGGTTTTGGTGGCCATTGAGGACTACTGTGTCATAAGAGATTGGTCCCTGTGAAATGCAGACAGGGGTAGTGAAAGGATGGTGTGGCGTTCTACTGGAGTTGTCTGAAATGGCAGAGAACCATCCTTTTAACGTGGAGGCAGGAGGGATTAAAAAGTGAGAACAAGGGGATCCAAACACATTGCTAAGAGTGATGGGAAGGGGCAAGGGTGGAAGCATGGGTGATAAGTCAAATATGATTCCAGGCCTTGTCAACCAGAGTGGGCAGGAAAGCACTGTCATGGAAGAAGGAAACCAAGTCAACAGCGCTCCTTTGGAAGGTGGCATCATCCGAACAGATAACGACATAATCAAAGGAACTGGGAGGATGGATGGAACCCTTGCAGGACTTGGGGTGTGAAGAGCCATAGTGAAGGTAGCTAAGGGAATCAGTGACATTGTAGTGGATGGCAGTAAACTCCCTGAAATAGTGCTGTGAAGGTCAAGGAACGGAAGGGAAATGTTGGAGATGACCATGTGAAAGTTACATGTGGAAATTGGATGAAAATTAAGAAAGTTTTCAAGGGAGAATCAAGTGACAACTGTTGTTAAAGTACAGACAGAACAGTTGTGAGAGGGGGTCAAGTGTAGGACGGGAGCAAGGCAGGCATAACTGGGTATCCAAGGAACCAACTTGTCAGAAGGGAATTAAAGGAGAAATTGTTCAATGAGAGATGATTTTGGATTAGATTCTCTACAGTGTGGAAACAAGCCCTTCAGCCCAACAAGTTCACACTGACCCTCTGAAGAGTAACCCACCCAGACCCATTTCCCTCTAACTAATGCACCTACACTATGGGCAATTTAGTGTGGCCAATTCACCTGACCTGCACATCTTTGGACTGTGGGAGGAAACCAGAGCACCCAGAGGAAACCCATGAAGACACGGGGATAATATGCAAACTCCACACAGATAGTTGCCTGAGGCAACTGGGAACCTGGTGTTGTGAGGCAGCAGTGCTAACCACTGAGCCACAGTGCCACTTTGGTCCAAGCAAAGGGGAGTGGTGTTGGATGCGTTTTCTTCAGGCTTCTGGTCAAGGAAGAAGCAAAGAGATCTCAGACCATTCTGGTGAGAAATTGGGGTACAAAGGGATTGGACAAGCATGGTGAAGAAAAAGCAGTTAGGGCCCAGGGAAATAGTGAGAAAAGAGTTCACTCTGAGACTGGTACAGTTGGGAAAAGGAACCAGTCAAATAGGCAGGCAGGAACAAAGTAGAGAATGAGGTAGGGCTGATAAATTAAACTACATTTATTTTAATTTGAGAGGCCAACAAGTAAGACAGTTGAACTCATGGCATTGTTGAGAACATGGAACTGGAATATCATAGTGATTACAGAAGTGTGGCTCAGGGATGTCCAGGGCAGGCAATTTAATGTTCCAGGTTATAGATGCTAAAAGAAGGATAGAAGGAGGGGGTGGGGTAAGATGGGGAGGAGTGGTCTTTCTGATTAGGGATAACATTAAGGCTGTACTTGAGGATATTTCCTGCGTGTATGTCCAGGGAAGTTATTTGGTTGCAGTTGAAGAATAAGAAAGGGATGTTCACCTTATTGGAGTTGTATTAAAGGTCCCAATAATCAGTGGGAAATTGAAAAACAAATTTGTAAGGAGATCTCCGTTATGTATAATAACAATACGATGGTAATAGTAGGAGAACTAAACTTTTCAGACATAGATTGGGACTGCTGTAATGTTAAAGGCTTGGATGGAATGGAATTTAAATGTGTACATGAAGATTTTCTGATTCAGTATTTGAATGTAGATACTAGAGAAGGAGCAAATCTTGACCTGCTGTTGCGGAATAAGGCAGTAGAGATGACTGAGGTGTTAGTGAGGGACCACTTTGGTGCCAGTGATCATAAATCTATTAATGTTGAAATAGTCATGGAAAAGGATAGACTGGAGGGGGCATACTTGGTAGAGTGGTTGGAGAGCATTTCAACCAGTGTGGCAGGAGGATGGGAACCAGAGGAGGAGGGCAGTACATGTAGAAATGCAGGGAGAGGTAGAGACCAAGGAAACCGTGACTAAGAACAAGAACAGGCAGGGAAACACTGTTGAGAAGAACAGCAGAGGTGGTCTCTGACAACATGTGTTTCAATGTGAGAAGTATATAATAGGCAAGGTAGATGAACTTAGAGCTTTGGTTAATACTTAGAACTATGTTATTATTAAGATTGCAGAGAGTTGGCTGAAGGAGGGACAGGACTGGCAGCTAAGTGTCCCAGGATTTAGATGTTCCAGGTGTGACAGAATGAGATGCAAAATTAATGGGGAAGTTGAAATACTGGTAAAAGATTACCTCACAGCTGCACTGAGGGAGGATATATCAGAGGACTCATGTAGCGAGGCAATATGGGTATAACTCAGGAATAGAAAAGGTGAAATCATAAAGCTGGGAGTATACTACAGCCTCCCAACAGCCAGTTGGAGATAAAGAAGAAAATATTTAGGCAGAATTTAGAAAGCTGTGAAAGCAGGGTTGCATTAGTGGGCAATTTTAGCTTCCCCTATATTGGCTGGGACTCATTTTGTGAAGGGGCTTGGATGAGGCAGAATTTGTCTGAACCATTTTGGAGGATATCTTGAAGCATCTGGTTTTGGGAAATGAGCCCGGCCAGGTGAGTGAAGGTTCAGGAGGGGGGCATTTCAGATAGTGACTATAATGCCATGAGTTTTAAGACATGTGTTTTAAGACACTCATGGATAGGAATAACAGCAGTCCTTGGGTGAAGCTGTTAAATTGGGGGAAGGCGAACCGCAGCAATACTAAGCAGGAGAAGTTTGTTTGAGGATAAATCCGCAATGGACATGTGGGAGTATTTCAAACGGAAGTTGAACTGAGTACAGAAACAGCACATACCTGCAAAATGTAAAGGATAGGTGCGGCAAGTTGCAGGAGCCTTGGATGACCAAGCAGTCTATGACCTTGGTCAAAAATTTAAAAAGGAATCATATGTAAGGTCTATGAGGATGGGAACTGATGAAGCCCTTCAAATATACAAGGAAAGTGGGAAAGAACTTAAACACTAAATCAGAAAGGTTAAAATGGGTCATAAAAAGTTGTTAGTAAACAAGATTAAGGAGAATCCCAGGGTTTCTTATACATTATAAAAAGCAAAAGGGTAGCCATGGAAAGGGTTGGCCCCACTCAAGGACAAAGAAGGGAATCTAAACATGGAGTCAGAAGAGGTTGGTGAGGTCCTAAATGAGTATTTTGGGTCAGGATTCACCAAAGGGAAGGAATTTGTAGAAGATGATCTCAGGGAAGGGAGTGACAAATTTCTAAGCCAAGTTGCTATTAAAAAGAGTCTAGATTAGAGTGGTGCTGGAAAAGCACAGCAGTTCAGGCAGCAACTGAGGAGCAGTAAAATCGACGTTTGGGGCAAAAGCCCTTCATCAGGAATACTGATGAAGTATTCCTGATGAAGGGCTTTTGCCCAAAATGTTGATTTTACTGCTCCTCGGATGCTGCCTGAACTGCTGTGCTTTTCCAGCACTACTCCAATCTAGGCTCTGGTTTCCAGCATCTGCAGTCATTGTTTTTACCTACGCTATTAAAAAGAGGTGTTGTCCATTTTAAAAAATATTAATGTAGATAAATCCCTGGGTCCTGAAGCGATCTATCCCAGAATATTCCGGGAGGCAAGAGAACAAATTGCTGGAGACATCTATAAATCATTTTTGGCCACAGGTGAGGTCCCAGAGGACTAGAGAATAGCTAATGTTGTCCCATGGTTTAAGAAGGGTAGCAGAGCCAATTCTGGAAATTACAGGCCTGTGCGCCTCACAACAGTGGTAGAGAAATTATTGGAAAACAGTCTCAGGGACAAGACCTATAACATTTAGAAGCAAATGAATTTGATCGCGGTGGACAGCATGGCTTTGTGTGGGGGAGGTCATTGGAGCGATGGACAGCCTGGCTTTGTACAAGGGAGGTCATGGAGCGATGGGCAGCCTGGCTTTGTACAGGGGAGGTCGTTGGAGTGATGGACAGCCTGGCTTTGTACAAGGGAGGTCATGGAGCGATGGACAACATGGCTTTTTGTTGGGGAGGTCATGGAGTGATGGACAGCCTGGCTTTGTACAGGGGAGGTCATGGAGTGATGGACAACATGGCTTTGTGTTGGGGAGGTCATGGAGTGATGGACAGCCTGGCTTTTTGTTGGGGAGGTCATGGAGTGATGGACAGCCTGGCTTTGTACAGGGGAGGTCATGGAGCAATGGACAACATGGCTTTTTGTTGGGGAGGTCATGGAGCGATGGACAGCCTGTCTTTGTACAGGGGAGGTCATGGAGCGATGGACAGCATGGTTTTGTGTGTGGGAGGCCATGTCTCACTAACTTTTGATTGAGTTTTTCTGAGGAGGGGACTAAGATGATTGATAAGGGAAAAGCGGTTGATGTTGTCTACATGGACTTCAGTAAAGCCTTTGACAAGCTGCCTATTGGCAGACTGGTACAATAAATGAAGCCACATGGTTTCAGGGGTGAGCTAGCAGAATGGATATAGAATATGGCTTAGTCATAGGAGATAGAGGGTTGTTTTTCGGAATGGGAAGGTTGTCATTGGTAGTGTTCCGCAAGGATCACTGCTGGAACCTCTGTTGTTCGTGATCTATATGAATGATTTTGTAAAAAATGTAGCTGATCAAATTAGCAAGATTGCTGACATGTATAATTTGGTGGAGTTGCAGATAGTGAAGAGGATTGTCAAAGGGTATAGATCAGCTGGAGGCGTGGGCAGAAAAATGACACATGGAGTTTCATCCAGACAAATGAGAGGTGATGCATTTTGGAAGGTCAAGTACAGGTGGCAATTATACAGTGAATGGCAGAACCCTTAGGAGTATTGATATGCAGAAGGATCCAGATGCGCAGGTCCACAGATCACTGAAGGAGACAGCACAGGTAGAGAAGGTAGTAAAATAGGTCTATGGCATGCTTGCCTTCATTGGAAAGGGCATTGAGTGCAAGGATTGATAAGTTATGCTGCAGCTTTATAACTTTAGTCAGACTACACTTGAAATATTGCATTTAGTCCTGGTTACCACACTACCAAAGAATGTGGATGCTCTTGGAGATGGCACAGAAAAGGTTTACCACCTGGTATGGTGGATTTTAGCTATGAAGAAAGTTGACTGAGTTTGTTTTCACTGGAATGCTGAAGGTTGAGGGAGCGACCTGATAGAAGTTTATAAAATTGTGAATGCTATGGATAGAGTGGAAATTTTGTGGCTTTTTCCCCAGGGTGGAGGGATTAATTACCAAGGGTCACATGTTCAAGGGGGGACGGAGTTTAAGAGATTTGAGGGGCATGTTTTTCAACAAAGGGTGGTGAGTGCCTGCAATGTGTTGCCAGAGGAGGTGGTGGAAGCAGAGACAATAGCAGCATTCAATAAATACTTGGATGAATACATGAATAGGAAAGGAATAGAGGGATACGGATCCTGTAAATGAAGACAGTTTTCATATGGAAGGGCAAAATGTGTCGGCACAGTCTTGGAGGGCAGAAGGGCCTGATCCTGTGCTGTATTGTTCTTGATTCTATCCAAACGTTAAAGGTCTACACTGAAGGATGGCTGATTTTGACAGTAATAGGCAAGAACTTTCAAAGGTTGATTGGGGGCAGGTGTTTGCAGGTAAAGGGACAGCTGGAAAATGAAAAGCCTTCAAAAATGAGAAACCAGAGTCCAGAGGTAGTTGTTCCTGTTAGGATGAAAGGCAAGACTGGTAGCTGCAGGGAATGCTGGATGACTAGAGAAATTGAGGTTTGGGTCAAGAAAATAAAAACAGCATAGAGTAAGTTATTCAGTTCTTTGAGCTTGCTCTACCATTCAATATGATCATGGTTGATTATGTTTTCTCCCCTTATCCTTTGATCCTTTTAGCCCTGAAAAGTATATCTAACTCCTTCCTGGAAACATTCCATATTTTGGCCTCAATTGTTTATTTTGTGATGTGGAGGAGCTGGTGTTGGACTGGGGTGTACAAAGTTAAAAATAACACAACACCAGGTGATAGTCCAACAGGTTTTATTGGGAACACTAGCTTTCAGAATACTATTCCTTCATCAAGTAGCATTCTGAAAGCTAGTGCTTCGCAATAAACCTGTTGGACTATCACCTGGTGTTGTATGCCATTTAGCTTGTGTCAGAGAATACCATAGCTGAAAATGTGTTGCTGGTTAAAGCACAGCAGGTTAGGCAGCATCCAAGGAACATAGGTATCACATCTCCATCGCCCCTCCCCCAAGTCCCTCCTTCCTACCTTTCATCTTAGCCTGCCTGGCACACTCTCCTCATTCCTGATGAAGGGCTCTGGCCCGAAACATCGAATTTCCTGTTCCTTGGATGCTGCCTAACCTGCTGTGCTTTAACCAGCAACACATTTTCAGCTCTGATCTCCAGCAGACCTGCAGACCTCTGCAGACCTCACTTTTTACTCAGAGAATACCATAGGTTTGCCATTTTCTGGGTGAAGAAATTGCTCTCACCTCAATCCTAAATGACCTTTCCCCTACCCTTAAACTGACACATCATCTGTATACCCCAGTCATCAAGAGCATTCTCCCTGCATTTCTGCTGTCTCGTCCTGTTAGAGGTTTATAGGTTTCTTTGCAGCCCTAATCCACCCCATTCTTCGAAACTTTGCAGCCCTAGCCCACCTCATTCAAACTAGAGAATATAGTTTTAATTGATCCAGTCTCTTTTCATTCATCAGCTCTGCATCAGTCTGGTAAACCTTTGCTGCACTGTCTCCATAATCAGAACATCCTCATGAGATAAGGAGACGAGAAATGCACATAATACAACTGGTGTGGTCTTAACAAAGCTCTGTATAATTGTATTAAGAGGTCCCTGCTTTTGTATTTGAATCATCTTGTGATGAAGATCAATGTATCATTTGGCTTCATCACCTGCTGCATCTGCACACTTAACATGCCAGATTTGTCAACCTGTATATCAAATAACCTGCCTAACATATTTTCTATAGCAATGGTGGTTGATTTCAGTTTCTCCCTGTCATTCACTGCTCGATTTTCAAATATTTTGAGAGGCTTTTCTAAATTTTCTACAGTGAAGTCAAACACAAAATTCCTGTTCAAAACTGTGACCATTTTTAGATTGACCACTTGCTTTCCATAATTAATTCTGCAAACTCACTCTCCAAAGAACAAACACTATCCTGAGTTATTTTTCCCTATTTAGAGACCTGTAAAAATATTTATTCCATATTTTCATGTTACTAGCTAGTTTTTTTCTCATACTTTACTTCCCCTTCTCTTTGTGTTTAGACACTCATTCCTAATTCTTAAAAATCTGACTAAATGTCTTATTACCACTAATCTTTGAAGATTTGTGCAGTGTTTTTTTCAATTTCACACTATCCTTAACTTTCTTATTCAACCAAAGCCCATGCATCTTTTTCAAAGCTTCCTTCTTTCTCAGTTGGGTAATATTTGTTGAGAGTTATTATCTATCTCATTATGTGTCTGAGATGTCATCTGCACAGCCCTACTCTTTATAGCAATCTCCCAGTTCAGTTTAGTGAGCTTTGCCTCTTTATCCTTATAATTACCTTTGTTCTGATTAAAGTATTAGTCTGAGTATTACACATTCTGCTTTGAATTGATTATAAAATTATGTTGTTATGATTGCCGCCACCCAAAGCTCCTTTACTAACTGGTAATTGATCTGTCTGGTCTCATTTTTCATTACCTGGTCGAGAAATCTTGCTTCCAGCTAATGCATGGAAATAGTCTCAAATACAGTGTGATCTCATTCCTCAAGCTACCTTTGCCAATCTGATTAGTGTTGTTTGAAGTCACCCATGACTATTGTGTTGTTTCCTATGTGCCCCAGTTATTTCTTCCTCTATATTCTGACCTATAATGCTATCTATAATACTATCTAACCACTCTTAGGGGCCTGTAAACTACATTTACAAGTGGCATTTTACCTTTAATATTTACCTCTACACAATCTGATCCCATAACAATTTGCAAATAAAGTTATTCCTCATTACTTCACTTATGATATTATCAATAAATAGAGATACCCACTACCTATTCCTAACTTCTTATGTTTTCAGAATGTCAAATCTCCTGAAATACTTATGTCCCGTTTGTCACCCTGCAGCCATATCTCTATACAGTCTATCAGGAGATAGATATTTATCCCTACATATGCTAAAAATTCATCCATTTCATGAAAATGTCACATGCATTCAGTTACAGAACATTAAACTCTGTCCTTTTAACATTCATGCAATCTTAATCCTTTTCTGCTGATCCTCTATTATGTTTAAAGATTCAGTCTCTTTCTGTCACATTCTGGTTACCTTTACGCTGGTTGCATTGTTAATTTAAAGCCCTTTCTACTGTGCTAGCTATACAACTCATTAGACTACCAATCACAGGGTGGTTCAGCATCATCCTAATCTTCCAGCTTCCCACTTTGGACACTATTGCAGATCAGTCTCTCCAATTTTCGTTACCTTCTATCAGTTTGCAGTTGCTCAGGTGATAATCCAAAGTTTATAAACTTTAAAGTCCTGTCTTTTCATTTTTTCTTCAGTTGCTTAAAATTCATGAGTACAATCTATTTTTAGCTTTCTATGTTGTTGATATCCATGTGGACCATGACCACTGCAACCAACTCTTCACCACAAGGGAAAATGTCATAAATTTTGTCATTAGGCAAATAACACAGTCTTCTAGACACATGCTCTCAGCTGCACAGAATTGTGTCTATTCCTGTGATTATACAGTTCCCTTACATCATTGCATTCCTGTTTAGTCTCCTCACTTGAATGGCTTCCTCTGCCAATGATGACAAGATTAATTTGTTCATCTACCCTGCAGTCCACACTCTCTTTCAAAGAAGCTGTAAGAACCTCAAGCCTCTTGATAATTGCAAGGGCTATGGCTTCTACATTCTCAGCCCCATTGTCCGCCTCACATGCAGTCATTATCCTTGTTCCTGATCACTGACCAAATCATGTATTCTTCTTCAAACTATCGAGTTTGTCACCTGCCTCAGTAACTTTACCCCTCACTAATGCATCACAGTATCTGTTACTCAGCCTCCAGTTCAAATGACTCTGAACTGAAGCTGCCAAGACACAAATATTTTCTTCAGAAGTGATCACCTTTGCTCACACTAGAGCCAATCATGCACCACACACTACACCACAACACTTCACCTACTTTGCTTTGTCTTAATTAATGTAAATTAATAAATCTTATTACTCCTGATAAAACCTTTTGATTACAAATAAATTATGAGCTATGGACAAGGAATAATTACTAATAATGTAATTAGGAAAATGTTAAAGTATATTATAAATGGCATAGTATTTAGAAATATTTAATATGATCAAGCAAAGTTAGCATGTTGTCATGAAGGGAAAATCATGCCTGACTAATTTATTAGAATTCTTTTGAGGAGTTAACAAGCAGGGAGATAAAAGGAAAGTGGTGGATGTAATATATTTAATTTCCAGAAGATAGTTTAACGATGTACCACACATTAGGTTATTATTTAAGGTAAGAGCTCATGATTTTGGAGGTAGTATGTTTGTATGGATAGATTACTTAGATTAGATTACTTACAGTGTGGAAACAGGCCCTTCTGCCCAACAAGTCCACACTGACCGCTGAAGCGCAACCCACCCATTCCCCTACATTTACCCCTTTACCTAACACTATGGGCAATTTAGCATGGCCAATTCACCTGACTGCACATCTTTGGACTGTGAGAGGAAACCAGAGCACCCGGAGGAAACCCACGCATACACGGAGAGAATGTGCAAACTCCACACAGTCGCCTAAGTCGGGGATTGAACCTGGGTCTCTGGCGCTGTGAGGATAGTGTATTGGCAGACTATACAATGGAATGACAATCTGTAACTAATGAAGTGTCATGGGGATCAGTGCAGGGGCCACAATACTTATTAATGACTTGGATGAGAGAACTGAATGCACTGCAGCCAAATTTGCAGATGACATAAATAGGTAGGAGCGTCAATTTTGAAGATGACATGAATAATCTGCAGATGGATATCAACATAATAAGAAAAAGTGCAAAATAAATTTCCTAAGATGTTGCCAGGACTCAATGCTCTGAGTTATAGGGAGAGGCTGGACAAGATAGGATATTTTTCTTTAGAGCGCAGGAGTCTGAAGGGGGATCTTACAGAAGTGTATAAGATCATGAGAGGCATGGATAGGGTGAATGCATTCCCAGGATTGGGGAATCAGGACTAGAGGGCACCAGTTTAAGGTTAGAGGGGAAAGAATAAAAGGGAAAATGAAGGACAACTTTTTTTACACAGAGGATGGTATGCATATGGACTGAGCTGCCAGCAGAAGTGGTTGAGGCAGGTATATTAACAACATCTAAAAGGCATATGGATAAATACATGCTGAGGAAAGGTTTAGAAGGATAGGTGCAGGGAAATTGTATTAGCATGGGTGGACATTTTGGTCTGCATGGGCCAGTTTGGACTGAAGGATTTGTCTCTGTATGTAGGACTCTAAGACTCTATGAAACCAGGCTAACGCTTGGCAGATGAAATATAATGAAGGAAAATGTGAGATTAAGTATTTTGATACATAGAATAGAGGAGATTAACATTATTTAAATGGAGAAAATCTGCGAAAAACTGTGGCACTATGATCAAGCAACCACAGCCCCAAAATTGGACATTCTAAATTGACTCACAGCCAAAGAAATTGGACCTGACATAAAATTGACCAAACTAAATTAAACAGCAACCCGCAGCTGTCAACTACAGAGAACAGGGAAATCAAGGACAAAGGAAGGAACAAACATTCAGAGGGACCCAGTTACAACCAGCTTGAGTGTTGTGTATTGGAAAAGTGTTGATCAGGCTTTCTGCCTTGATTTCCAGTCAGCATCTGAGGATGTGTACTTTACACCTCCCTGGTACGGCAACAGTGAAGGATGTTGGCTCGACCCTATCGGATGTTTTGAACCCAGTGTTTTGAATACACTATAGATGATTTTCCTCTGCTCTGCATAGTTCCTCTATGCTGCAGTGTGTGTTGGCTCATTGAAATAATGTTCTAATGCAGCTTCGTTGGTGAATTTGCTTTCTCAATGTAGTCTCTTTGATTTAAGATGACTGTCAAGAGTCCTTTGTCTGCAGGTAGGATAACAATTTTTTTTAGTGTTTCTAGTGCTTTCCTTTCTTGTGTATTGAGTGTGTTTCCTTCCTTTTTCCTGCTTAATGTTGGTGCAACTATCTGTCTGTTGGTTTGCTGGGGTTCTTCTGTGAATTGGCTGTCTTTCAGTGTTGTTTCTGATGCTGTTAAGAAATCTTTCTTGTCCGCATCCAAGCAAATGCACTACTTGCAGATGTCAACACTTACCAACAAGTGGCGTTAGACCTGACCCCACATCTCGAGAACCGAATCACGGTCCTACTCAAAAAAAATCAGAAATCTGGAAAAATAAATGAGACCAATTTCCAAACAATGAAACCAGATGGATCCAACACGCCATGCTTCTATGGATTACCCAAAATGCACAAGCCAGGAGTCCCCCACAGACCCATAGTCTCACTACCTGGAACACCAACATACAGATTGGCCAAGGACTACACCAAAAACTAAAACACTTAGTAGAAGACTTACGCCACTCTAACCACTCCACCCAAGAATTCCTGAAGACCATCAAAGACACCAAGGTAGAAGAGGATGAAATATTGGTCTCCTTTGACGTAGCAGTTCTGTTCACATCCATCAGCATCAACATTGACTACATTATTAGAAGAACCAAAGAGACTTGCACCAAACACCACCAACCTTATCAGGAAGGACAGTATCATCAAGCCATCGGACCTGTGCCTGACCACCAACTTCACCTTCAATAATAAAACCTACAGACAAACCAAAGGAACACCCATGGGATCTCAGATATCAGGGTTCTTAGTTGAGGCAGTAATGCAGAAACTCAAGCAAACACCTCTGCCAACCATTCAACCCAAACTTTGGGTCTGCTACGGGGTTGGCACCTTTGTGATCACTAAACTAAACAAATTAGAGGAATCCTTCAAGACCATCAATAAAAGTTTTGCTGACATAAAATTCACCAAAGAGGAGGAAAACAATAACAAACTGCCATTCTTAGATGTCACAGTAGAATAAACAGCCGATGGGGAACTTCAAATCAGCGTCTACAGGAAAACACAAATATGGACCAAATATTGAACTGCAGAATCTATCATCCCAACATGCAATGAAGCTGCTTTTGAACATTATTCTAATGAGCCAACACCCACCGCAGCTCAGAGGAACTACACAGCGCAACAGAAAATCACCTATATAGTGTATTCAAAATGAAAGGGTACCCAACAAACACAGTCCATCGATTTCTGAGGAACAAGCCCAAACAAGCAGACAAAACACATCCAAAACCCTAGTCACTCTCCCCTACATCAAAGACATCTCGGAAATGACTGCCAGACTACTCCAATCCCTTGGCATCATGATACCCCACAAACCCACCAACACACTAAAGCAGCAGCTAATGAACTTGAAAGACTCTATACAGACAACAAGCAAAACTAATGTCATCTACAAAATACTTTACAAGAACTATAACAAACATTACATTGGACAAATAAGCAGAAAACTAGCTACCATCATACATGAACATCAACTAGCCTCAAAAAGACATGACCAGCTCTCAGTAGTATCCTTACATACCGATGAGGAAGGACACCACTTCGACTGGGACAACACCCATCCGAGGACAAGCCAAACAGAGACACGCACAGGAAGCATGGCATTCCAACTATCAACAGACACATTGATTTGGATCCCATTTACCACCTCCTGAGAAAAAGAACAGGAAATTACATTACTATAGGAAATGATGACATCACAGGAAATGCCATAATCAACCCAAGGAAACCCAAACATATAAATAAAAAGTGTGCTACACCACCAGTGCTTCATTTGAAGGCTCACTGAAGATGTTACCTGGTATGGTGATGAAACATTTGGAAAGGAACCTTTCAGCTCAGCAAGCAAACCTACATCCAGGGTTTTAGTTCTCAGGAGAGGTTGGATAGTTTAGAGCTTTTTTCCTTGAATGTAGGATGCTGAGTGGAGACCTTATAGAGGTTTATAAAATCATGAAGGACATCGATAAGGTGAATAGCCAGTCTTTTTCCCAGGGTAGAGGAATTTAAAACTAAAGGGCATGAGTTAAAAGGTGGTGGCATAGTAGAATACTCCACTAGGAGCTCTTCTGCTCCAGCTGTTCTATTTGTTTCTTTTCTTTTTATCTCTCTCTTTTTAGCAGTCCTGGAGCAGCATACAGAAAAGCAGTCCCTGATCAGTGTGAGGGAAATGAATCCCAGAGCAGCACGAGGGAAACAGGTCTCGGAGCAGCGCAAGGGAAGTGAGTACCAGTGCAGAATGCGGGGAAGCGAGTACCAGAGCAGCGTGAGATAAATGAGTCCTGGTGTTGCACAATGGGAAATGAGTCCCGGAGCAGCAGAAGGAGTAACAAGTCCTGGAGTAGCATGAGAGAAATGAATCCCAGTTCAATGCAAGGGAAATGAGTCCTGGTGCAGCGTGAGGGGAAACCAGTCCAGGTGCTGCGCAAGGGAAACGAGTCCCAGACTGCGTGAGGAAAACAAATCCTGGTGCTGCACAAGGGGAAATGTGTCCTGGAGCAATGAGAGGGAATTGAGTCCTAAAGCAACATGAGGGAAAGCGAGTCCTGGAGCAACATGAGGAGATCGAGTGCTGGAGCAGTGCAACTTACTTTAGTGCAGCTGAATGCTGGTGCGGAGTGGCCTGAAGGTTTGAACACGGGCCAGTTGTTGGACTGGAGCCTGGCACAGGCGGTCAGACCCTATGATGTGCTGCTGTTATTTGAAATCATTTACTGGAGTGTAATGTCAATCCTTTAATCGTGTTTTTACTAACTTAATTATAACTTATTTCTTGGACACTGTAACTAATGCTCATAAGTAATTTTGTTCTATTCACCTTTTGTATCAAAGATTTGTATCTAGGTATTTGTGCCTAAACTGGTGCCATTAGAGGCAGCCATTGTGAAAGATTTTCACTGTACTTCTGTGTTGGTGTACATATGGCAATGAAGGATATTCTGTATTCTGAGGTGACAGGGAAAGATTTAAAAGGGACTTGAGGGGTAACTTTTTTCACACACAGTGTAGTGTGGAACAAACTGCCAGAGGAAGTAATAGAGGTAAGTACAATTATGATATTTATCGAGTCACACAGCATGGAAATAGACCCTTTGGTCCAGCCAGTCCATGCTGACTATAATCCCAAACTAAACAAGTCTAACCTGCCTGAGCTTGGCCCATATCCTTCCAAACATTTCTTATTCATGTACTTATTTAAATGTCTTTCGAAAGTTGTAACTGCACCTGCATCCATCCTCTCCCCATAATTCAAGCCCTCCATTCCCGGCAATGTCCTGGTAAATCCCTTCTGAACCCTCTCCAGCGCAATGATATCCTTCCTATAACTGGATGACCAGAACTGGGCACCGAACCCCAAGAGAGATCTCACCAATGTCTTGTACAAACTCAACATAACATCCCAACTCCTATACTCAAAGGTTTGAGCAATGAAGGCAATCATGATAAACATCTTCTTAACCAACTTATCTTTATTTGATGCAAACCTCAAAGAATTATGTACCTGAATCTCCTAAGTTAAAAATTTAAAAGATATTTAGACAGGTACATGAACATAAAAGTTTTAGAGGTATATGGTCAAACAAAGGCAGATGGGACTGGCTCAGGTGAGGAAACTTGGTCAACATGGACGTGTTGGACACAAGAGTCTGCTTCAGTACTGTTCACTCTATGGCTGTATGACCAATCATGGGACATGGAATCAGAAATAGCACATACCATGATGATGCAGTGGGCTATACCTTACAGTAACTGTGGCAGGCACAATCTTAGAGCACAATGTTGCTCTGAGTCCAAGCTAACATTGGATGTTTGAAGTGGAAATTGTTCCACTTCTCAGTACAAACATCCCTCACCTTGATTCTTACACAAAAGGTGATAAATGATAGTTAAGTTGTCCAGCCACACACATTCATCATGATGCAGAAAGCTTTCATTTCCTCCCTTGATAAACGATATCAACACAGTGAAGCCGCTAATGCTACAATCAAGTGAAATACAGGTCAAAAAATTCATGCTACAGTGTTGACATCTTATATCCACTGTGTGTGCCTTTAAACGGGAAAACAAGATTTGCGAATTTGTCCTTTGAATATCTGAACATTTTCAAACACAAATTGATTGATGATACATTTTAGTAATTGTACTCACTTTAACATTCAGAAAGGATGTGGGTAGGGTAGGTAAAACAAATTATTTATAGCAGTTGAAGGCTATAGCAAAGGGGCCAAATATATTGAATGTATATATGTATGTGGGAGTGTGTATGTTTGTGTTGTGAGTGCATGTATGCAAGAGTGAGTGTATGTAAAAGAATGTGAATGTGCATTTTTGTGAGTGTGTGTAAGAGTGAGTCATTGTGTAAGAGGGTGTGGGGAGTGTGTGTGTGTTTGTAAGGAAGAGTGTCTTTGTGTATCTATGTCTACAATATTTTTCAAACTTTTAAGATAAATCTGACTGATGACCCCAGTCTGTCCATCCAACTTTAATAAGGCATGGGCAGGTTAATATTGGGGGTCAGTTGAGCTAACCAAAGGTTCAGTTGAACCTATACTATTTATTTCCATATTATGGTTAAGCTATCAATTTCAGAACACACCTATTCTCTGTATTATGGGGTTGACCTCTAGGCTGGGTGGACAGATGCTGGGCAGGGCACCCATTCCCTTTCACATGCTCCATTACTGAAAAACCTAGAAGCACAATGTTCAACTTATAAATTTCCCCATCCTCCTCATGCAGTGCAATTCAATGATAGAAGTTAGATTACTTGGACAAATTTATTTATGAATCCTTCCATTCAGACCTTTCTTTTAGAGATAAAACAGGTTTGTTGAACCTTTTTGAATGGGAGCCCATATTTCATTTTCACTCTAACTTGGAAATGGAAATTTCAGAAAGTAAATGTTCGGAACAGGAAACATGAGTTTCAAATAAACAATTTCAAACCAAAAATCTGATAATTTAGATAAAGAAGTAATTGATAAAAATGACTCAAAAAGTGCCAAGTGGCTGAACTCCTTATTTTGAGCGAGTGAGACATGTTCAGCCAAATAAAACCCATGTTTTCCATCCTCATTTTCCAAAAAAAGCATACCACAAAGCAGGCTGGGAGAGTTGGAAGACCAGGCTAAAAGATTCACTTCTGATACTGCTTTTGCATGAATATTGCCTAGGCCAACTCAGAGTGTGCAACACAAGAGGGAACAGGCAAAGCGGGTGTTAATTCAATGCAACACCTTTGCTTAGTTCGAGAACCTACGGTTCTCACTGGTGACTAGGACTTGAGTCTAGTCTGTTTCGATCCAGCTTTCCTTCTTTAGCAAAGTGTCAAACATGACTTTAATAGAGAATTCAACCATTTGGCATCTTTTGATGGTCATTTTTATAAATTACTCATATTTACTCAGATTTTTGGTTTAGAACTGTTTCGTTGAAATTCCTGTTTACTGCTGTTCCCAACCTTCCCTTTCTGAAATTTCTGCTCACAAATCAGAGAGAAAATGAAACGCGGACTCCCATCCAAAAAGATTCACCAAGCCTGTTTTGTGCAGAAAAGGGAGATTTGAAGCTGTTCACTGTACTTAGGTACATGTGACATGTGTCAATAAATCAAATCAAATGAATGGAAGCATTAATGCATAAAATCTGTCCAAGTAAACTGACTTCTGTCACTGAATTGCACTGCATTAGGAGAATGGGGAACTTTATATGTTGAGTATTATGTGTCTCTGCAAGATAAGTTTTCAGTAATGGAGCATGTAAAATGGAATGGGTGCCCTGCCCAGCATCTATCCAACCAGCCTAGAGACCAATGCCACAATATGGAGAACAGGCGTGTTCTGAATTGTTAGCCCATTAATACGGAAATAAACAATATAGGTTCAATTGAACCTTTGGAGAGTTGAAAGACCCCAATATTAACCTGTCCACACCTTCGTAAGGTTGGGCAGACAGACTGGCATAGACAGCCAGTTTTATCTTAATAGTTTGAAAGATGCTACCGGAAAAGGGGTATTATCTTCAGAAGATATCATTGTACATCAGGAGCACTAGCCCAAAAGATCATACACCTCCCCTTCTATCCTGTCGGGACTTTAAAACCCAACTCACTAACCCAGTCCCCACTCCACTCATCCCTTTCCTAAGGTGGACTAAAAACTTAAAACTCAGTTTTAAGGCCTGAAGCTTGTAAAGTGCTTAATCAATAGATGGCAGGCAATTCCTCAAGCTTGTGTTGAGCTTCAGTGAAAGAATACAGCAGATCACGAAGAGAGAAGTCAGTCCACACTAGATAGAGAATTAAAATGAAGTAACTGGAAGTTCATAGTCACTCAGCAGAATGAACGGATATGATCAGCAAAGAAATTATCCAATTTGCATTTAGACTCCACAACATAAATAAGTCTCACGATAGCATGCCCCGTTTTAGAAAGCATAATTACATTTTTATTTCATCTTGAAGGAACATTTAGAGTTCTGTATGGTGGGAAGGGTGAAGATGAAAGAAAGGGTGTTGCATCTTCTGTATTTACATAGAAAGTGCCATGGGAAGCAAAGCAGGGTTGGGGATAATGTAAAAGGGAATAAGGGTGCAATGGTGGGAACAGTCCGTTTGAAATGCTGACAAGAGACTGGTGAGGAAAATATATGTGGGGTTTCATCTTACTCCTGGTGGCGGAAATATATAGGATTGTCCAGCAAAGTTTGTGCCAAGATTTGTAGCTCGGGTGCTTGTTGTAGTGGTTCTGTTCGCCGAGCTGGAAGTTTTAGTTGCAAACGTTTCGTCCCCTGGCTAGGAGACATCATCAGTGCTCTGGAGCCTCCTGCGAAGCGCTTCTTTGATGTTTCTTCCGGTATTTATAGTGGCCTGTCCTTGCCGCTTCCGGGTGTCAGTTTCAGCTGTCCGCTGTAGTGGTTGGTATATTGGGTCCAGGTCGATGTGTTTGTTGATGGAGTTTGTGGATGAATGCCATGCGTCTAGGAATTCCCTGGTTGTTCTCTGTCTGGCTTGCCCTATGATAGTAGTGTTTTCCCAGTCGAATTCATGTTGCTTGTTGTCTGAGTGTGTGGCTACTAGGGATAGCTGGTCGTGTCGTTTCGTGGCTAGTTGGTGTTCATGTATGCGGATTGTTAGCTGTCTTCCTGTTTGTCCTATATAGTGTTTTGTGCAGTCCTTGCATGGTATTTTATAAACTACATTAGTTTTGCTCATGTTGGGTATTGGCTCCTTTGTTCTAGTAAGTTGTTGTCTGAGTGTGGCTGTTGGTTTGTGTGCCGTTATGAGTCCTAAGGGTCGCAGTAGTCTGGCTGTCAGTTCTGAAACACTCCTGATGTATGGTAGTGTGGCTAGTCTTTTTGGTTGTGGCATGTCCTCGTTCCGTGGTCTATCTCTTAGGCATCTGTTGATAAAGTTGAGCGGGTATCCGTTTTTGGCGAATACCTTGTATAGGTGTTCCTCTTCCTCTTTTCGCAGTTCTGGTGTACTGTAGTGTGTTGTAGCTCTTTTGAATAGTGTCCTGATGCAGCTTCGTTTGTGTGTGTTGGGGTGGTTACTTTCATAGTTTAGGACTTGGTCTGTGTGTGTTGTTTTCCTGTGTACCCTTGTGGTGAATTCTCCATTCGGTGTTTTCTGTACTATCACGTCTAGGAATGGGAGTTGGCTATCCTTTTCTACTTCTCTCGTGAATCGGATTCCTGTGAATGTGGCGTTGATGATCCGGTGTGTTTTTTCTATTTCCGTGTTTTTGATGATTACGAACGTGTCATCGACATATCTGACCCAGAGTGTGGGTTGAATTTGTGGTAGGGCTGTTTGTTCTAACCTTTGCATAACTGCCTCTGCTATGAGTCCTGAGATTGGTGATCCCATGGGTGTTCCGTTGATTTGTTCGTATGTCTGATTGTTGAATGTAAAGTGTGTGGTGAGGCACAAGTCCAGTAGTTTAAGTATGCCGTCTTTGTTGATAGGTTCCGCCTCCTGTTTTCTGTTCTGTATGTCCAGTAGGTTGGCTATTGTTTCTCTGGCTAGAGTTTTGTCAATCGAAGTGAACAGTGCTGTCATGTCGAATGAGATCATGGTTTCTTCTTTGTCTATGTGTGTATTCTTGATGGCGTCCAAGAATTCCTGTGTTGATTGTATGGAGTGTTTGGATCCGCTGACCAGGTGTTTCAGTTTCTGTTGTAGTTCTTTGGCCAGTTTGTATGCTGGTGTCCCTGGTAGTGATACTATGGGTCTGAGTGGGATGTCTGGTTTGTGTACTTTGGGTAGTCCATAGAATCTGGGGGTGTTGTTGCTTTCCGGTTTCATTCTTCGTAGGTCCGCTTTGGTTATCTGTCCGATTTTTTGTAGATTCCTTAGTGTGTTATTTATTCTATTGGTGAGTTGTGGTGTGGGGTCAGAATCCTTCATTTGGTAGGTGTTAGTGTCTGCTAGTAGGTCTTGTGCTTTTTTGATGTAATCCGATTTATCTAGGATGACAGTCATTCTGCCTTTAATCATTTACTGCCTTTAATCAAAAAGTCATTTACTACTGAGTATTTACTTCCCAGCATTGTTTTCATTTGAACTATGTCTCCGTTATGATTATAGGATCGTGCAAATTAACTTCTAATTGCGCCATTGATTCATGTATAACATCCCAAATTCTCTGCACATTCAAGTAAAGAACCATTAATTTTAACTTTTAAATACTGTGATCCCCGAGCCCCCAGGCCCTCCCACACCCCATGCCTCATTACTGTTATTTTTTCTAGATGTGTATATTCTGTCCCTTCTAGTCCTGGGTATCACTATTCAGATTGTTGCCCTGTATTGCTATCATATTCATTTACTTTCTAAGCCCACATTTCCCTCTCCCAACCCTTCCCCATCGCTAAAAGATTTGAATTCCTGCCAGCAATACAAATTATCCAATTCGGAGTCTGTCCAAAGAAAAACACCCTTCTACCGCAGTATTAGTGCCAGTGTCCCATAAGCTCATTCCACCCACACCAATTTTTCAGCTGTGCTTTTCATTCCATGACTGTCTTTATCTTATATCAGTTTGCCCATGGCTCAAATCCAGAGATAATTACCTTGCAGGTTCTGCTTTTAATTTAACTCCTAAATGTTCAAATTATTTAGGCAGAACCTACTTTCTAATCCTATCAATGGTACAAACACGGACAACAAAAACTGGATCCCTCCTCTTTCTCTCCAAATGCATCTCCCACTTCAAAGCAATGTCCTTAACCCTGGTATTGGGCAGGCAATACAGTCATCAAGACTCTCACCCATGACTGCAGAGAACAGCATCTATCCCCCACATTATAATGTCCCCTACCATGACCACATTCCTGATTCCATCCACCACTTGAATGGTTCCCTGTACCATGCTGACCATCAGTTTTCTCATCTTGTCTGCAGTGCTCATGTTCCTCCATACAGCTGGCAAGAACCTTGTGACTGTTGGACAATTGCAGAGACCAAGACTCCTCAAAAGCAAACCACTGGGTCCCCATGCCTGCCTCACCTGTAGTTCAACCGTCCTGTCTCTAATCACAGACCAAGGTTAAATTACCTAGACTGAGTGGTGTGACTGTCCTCTGGAGTAAGGTGTCCAGGTCATGTTCCCCTCCCTTGATGTTGTGTAATGTCTACAGATTTTAGGCTCCAGTTCCTTAATTCAGTGCCAAAGCTCCTCAAGCTGCACTAAAACTTAAAGGATGTCTCTTAAATGACTTGCATAATTGCTGTCAAAGAGAACAGTATTATTTATTGTAGTATTTAAATTGAGCCATTTTAAGCAGTGGCTTTTAAAAGTTAGTACTTTTGCAGATTTAAGCACTATCCAGTACTCTGGGATCTGAGATTTTTAAAGCTAAATGAGGTTATTTGTCTGGTGCTATTAGTCTTGTAAGATGCAATATATTGCCTTAAGGTGTCTTCTTTATATTCTGTGAACATCTCACAATTCTTTAAATATACAGAAATAACCATTTCAATAACCTTATCTTGCTTTCTCTTCACAAAAAGTGATAAATCTTTCAATGTTAATACCACAAGACTTGTACCATAGACTTGTAAACTCTATTGGAATCTGAATCTTGACATGGGTCTGAAATAATTTCTGTCTATTATCAGGCATGAAATGTTTAACAAACAAATTCATGAAGTGGTGAGGAAATACTGGTGAGGTGTTCTTATAGTTGGGAAGTCTTGCATACTCAATTTGTAGCAGATTGGCACACACCCAGCAATTACAACGGACCAATGCAAGTTAGCATCTACAGTACACAATTGCTGCATTACTCCATCTCCATCATATTTAGGAAAATTCAAGCAGAATTTAATGACTTTTGCAGAGAAATTGAGATTTCTTTCATGTGGTTCTATTTTACACTGTAATTTTGGTTTCACCACATTTGTTAAAGAGAAGGAAACAAAGTCAAGAACTGTCTTCAGGATTAGACTTCAAAATAATACTATTTATTAAATGTTAATCATAAATATTGCTTAACATAGTAATCACTGATATACTAAGCTCTAGACCTATTATTACACGAGACATAATCCATCTTCTTCGCGTGTTCATGCCCATATGCTGTTAAGACTTTCTCATTCTAGAGTGTGCTAGTCTAGTTTAGTATAGTCTAACACAGTCTGATGTAGTAACCTAATCTGTTTTGGCTCTGCCCGCGGTGTGTTATTCATGCTCAGAGATGTGCAGTCCTAACATTACCACAAGGATAGTCAGTGCTATAGAAACTCTCACACAACAAAACTGAAAGGAATTTGTCACCATTTTCTTCCAGCAGACCTCCTTTGGACCAGCTCAAAGCCTCCATTATCAGAAACAATAGAGTTGAAAGTCTCATTTATTTTTGTGCTTTTAAAATGGAAATAAAATGAAATTAAACTAAAAAGACATTTATTAATTATGGAACATTAGCTTTGTGTTATTCATTTTGAGAGTTTTATCAGAATCTATGGTAAGAGATTATTTTTAAATGTTTTTAAATATTTTTAAATGTTTTTAAAATGAATTGTTAAGGATAATCAATACAAGCAAGATAAGCGTAATTAAAATTGTGCTTTCATCAGGAGAAAAGGGCCTGAGTAACAGCCTAATTTTTTATGTATTTATCAAAAATATTGTCTTATTTTTACCTAAAATTCAAGGGATAAATGTGCTTTTAAAAAAATCTGATAAAGAAGGAAAGTAAAAGCAAGACTTACAAGTATGTAGCCCAGTTTAAAACTAAAGAATGTCCCCAAGTTTTATGATGTGGAGGTGTCGATTTTGGGCTGGAGAGGACAAAGTTAATAATCACATGACACCAGGTTATAGTCCAACAGGTTTATTTGGAAGTACAAGCTTTCGAAGCCCTCCTTCTTTGTCGGGTAGCTAGTGGAGTAGGATCATAGGACACAGAATTTATAGCAAATGATCATAGTGTCATATACTGATGCGATATATCAAACAAACCTAGATTGCTGTTAAGTCTTTCATCTTTTAGAATGGGTTGCAGGTTTCAATTCATTGATATGTAAATCCCAAAACTTTGTTCATGTCACATTCCCAAGATAACTTAAGGTTTTTTTTAAAAAGGTGACATTTCCACTCAGACAATGCATTAAAGATGTGAGGTTAGAACCTGTATGTATTCCAATCTTGAGTCAGACTGGTTCTGTTTCAAAGTAAAAATTTAGATAATGTCACATGGAGCATAAAAAATATTGACTGCCTACGGACTGTGTGCTTTTTGAACAAAATAGAATATATCTGCAAATATAATTCTGCAAATGCAAGTTCACCCCACAAACTTGTATGTATGTGTGCGTGCACGTGAGGGGCAAACAGAACAGTCCATAACTTGCACGGACAGCTCTGCAGGAAACATGGAGTTCCACTTAGGTGAAAAATGAATTCCAACCTACTCCACCCAAGAACTTTCCAGAATGCACATGGCCCACAGTAGACTGAGCAAGGATATAACTGGTGTAAACACTTTCTAGCCATTCATTGGAGATGGTGTAGAACTCAAACTATGTCACAACAACAGGTGAAGCACATGGGAAAGGTGCTATCCACCATTTTACAAGGGCCTGTGATGACAAAAAGAAAATATACAGGTGGCAGATGTTCCGTCTTGAACATTGAAAAGTATTGCTGCAATATCAATTGTTGTTTAAATTCAGCAAGGTCATGAAAAAGCTTCTGCTTATGAGCACCAGACAAGTGCCTTTAAAGGAAACCTAAACAAGAAATCACATCTCCCAGGTAAATCACAGAGATTGAAAATCAATATTGAACAGTTAAGATTGCTGACAATGGACATCATACCAACATTAAATTAAACTTATGAGCAGGATCGCTAATCCATCCAATGAATTTAAATGGCTGCAAAAGATTATCCTGCAGCCTTCATCTGTCGATCTACAAGACCCATCACAACCAAAACAAAAAAAAAATTCAAAGATCAGCTTTAGGCAAAGTTAAGACATAAAGGCAGAAAAATCTTAGAAACCCAGAATTGGCCATGTCCACTGATAAACAGAAAAGTCTGAAAGAGTTTCAACTTCATTCTTGAAGTCAAAGAAGTCAACAAATGGAACAAACAACAGAACTAATGAACAAATTTGAACAATAATTTCCCAAACTCTTAGAAACCTGGGAAAACTGAACACTGCATTCCATATCATACTGAAAGCATTTGCCAAGCCCACCTGCTTGTACACACTTAAGAAAACTCTTAATCTTAACCATATCACTTCTAAAAAGACTAAGCAATGGCATTATTACAAATTAACATTGAGAGCAAGAGACAATTTAGCAGTGTAATAGTGGCTAACTCTACAAGTCTGGATAAAATGTATAGTGTCAGCTCCCTGATATCTCTTCAATTCCAGGCAATTGAAGAGATAGCAGGGAGCTGACAATAATTTTCAAATCCCCTCTGGCAAAAGGTGAGTGAATAGAGGACTGGAGGACTTCTAACATTGTCTCATTATTAAAAATAGGAGAAAAAGTTCGATAGAAAACTATATACCAGTCAGTCTAACCTTGCTGGGGAAGTTATTTGAAAGATTCTGAGGGATGAAATGTATCTGCACTTGGGAACATACATATTAATCAAGGAGTAATCAATATGGCTTTTTTAACGGATTGTGTTTGACAAATTTAAACAATTTCTCTTGAAGAGGTAATCAGGAATGATGATGAGGGCACTGCATTTGATGTGGTTTACATTTGCTTTCACAAGGCTTTTGGTTGGATCATGGAATGGCAGCATGGTCAAGAAAGGAAGAACTATGAGATCTAAGTCAAAAATGACACATTGGTTTCAAAATTATTGAGTGGCAGGAAGCAGAGGGTGATGGTTAAGGGATCTTTCTGTGATTGGAAGTCTGTTTCTAGTGGTGTTCCACAAGACACAGTGCTGGATCTCTTGGCGCTTATGATATATATTGATAACGTGAATTTAAATGTTAAGAATATAGTTATATATTCATATGCTCATAGTGTCATACAGTAGGAAAACAGACCCTTTGGTCCAACCAGTCCATGCTAAACATAATCTCAAACCAAACCAGTCCCACCTGCCTACTGCATGATCAAATATTTTGTGGGTAACAAGAAAATTGGCAGGGTGGTAACGCATGAGGAGGATCGGTGTAATCTGCAGGAGGAAATCAGCAGGCTGGTTAGCTGGGCAGAACAGTGGCAAATGGAATTTAACACTGAAAGGTTAAATGTAATGCATTTGAGGAGGGCTAGCAAGTTAGTCAGTTAGCTCAGTTGGCTAGACAGCTGTTTTGCAATGCAGAGTAACACCAACACCATGGGTCAATTCCTGCATCAATTGAGGTCACCATGAACGACCTTCCTTCTCAAACTTTCCCCATATCTGTGACATATTGACCCTCAAGTTAAACCACCAACACTTGTGTCTCTCTAATGAGAGAGAAGCGCTGCGGTCCATTTTCACCCAGGTGACAACAGGCAACTGCCAGTTCACAAACTGCATGGGCCTATTAGAATTTACATTGACTTAACACATTTGAATAAGATAGTGTAATGAGGAAATCTAACAATATTTGCAGATGACAGCTTTATTAAACTCACAAATTGCAGGATGTTCATAAACTGAACTCAAACGGCAAGTTATGGTAAATTTCACTTGATAATGAGTCATAACATCTAACAAATTTCTTAATTCCTTTGGACACCATTGTTCCAATTATTTGCATTTGGGAGTCATGTCCAACTTATACATGTAACCTGTGGAAGGTGCAAAACATACTAGAAAGTATGTGTAAGATGTTGTATGCCTACACAGGTGATAATGTTATCTAAGGATCTACCAAAGAACAAAATAATAAAATAGTACTGGGAGTCTTGAAAACATTACACATTTCTAGTTTTACACTTAGTGATATGACTTTTTAAAGCCAACTTATCACCCTTAACTATAAACTAATACAAATGTCATGATGCAGAAGCACAACTGAATGAAAAATGCTTCAGAGCTTGCTTAGAGATACAGACATACCAAATACATGATCAGCTCACCTTGAACAAAGCAGAGAAGAGATGGCTCGGGGGGTTCATGTTTGCAAGGCTATCACAACCAAAATCATTTCTTGTCCGAGGTGGAAAATGGGTGCCTTGGCTTTGCTGAAAAAGAGGCCAATAGCCATAACTTAAGCCTCAGGTGGAAACTGTGATTACAAGTGTCAATAACCCAAAAGAATCTCAGAGGGCAAATGTGGAGTATACAGACCCTCTATTACCTCAAAATAACTCAGTACACATTCAGGGTGTTTGTTAAACTATCCCAGAGGCTATCCCTCTGAAGATTTTAGGGGATGGGGTAAGAGTATATATAAACACTAAATGGGTTTAAACACCAGGGAGAGACATAGAGTAAACAGTTAACTATATTAACAACCTGACAATAGCTACTGTGTATGCACACAAGGAGCTATGTAATCATGGTGTCAGATCACACAGAACTGAGATCTAACTGCAGAAGACTGTCAAATCACTGCTTTACCATGCTGATGTATAGAATTACAGACAATAATGTGTAACAGTTTGCACAAGCTTCATGTTCAGCCGTCACATCATAAACTCCTAGAAATGCTTTACGTTATTTCCACAAAGGACAGAAAGGGTGATTAAGCTCTCATCATCTATCTCTGTCATCTCAGCACATTCATGAACCATGCATCACACTGGCGATCATATGAAGGCAGAGCTGACTGTAGCTATTCCAACTTGGAGGATGAAGATCAGACACAGGGTGGAGGTACATAGCTTCAGCAATCACTAAACAGGTGGTTCTACCTGGAGAACTAGCTTAAGATTAGCATTACATGTTGGCGTTACCTGAGGCATTGCAAAGTCAGGGTATGAGAATGGTAGAGTCCATTTATCTCATATGATACCAACCTCATTCCTTGTGGATCAACTGAAGGGATTTCCATTATTTTGTTCCTCCATGCAGTTTGAGCATTGTTAATGAGATTTGCATTCTTTGCAGATTTCAAATTGCTCTTGAAAAGATGAGTTGATGAGTTGCTGCGGTGCATCTTTGGTTTGATCCAAGCTGTGCATCTGTGGTGGCGGCAGTGAATCGTCAATTTGGTGAATGGTGTGACAAATAAGTAAGCTACTTTTTCCTGGATTATGTCAAGTTTTGTCAGTACTTTTAGAACATAGAACATAGAAGGATACAGCGCAGTACAGGCCCTTCGGCCCTCGATGTTGCGCCAACCGAATCCTACCTAACCTATACTAGCCCAATAACTTCCAAATGCCTATCCAATGCCCGCTTAAATGACCATAAAGAAGGAGAGTTCACCACTGATACGGGCAGGGCATTCCATGAACTCACAACCCGCTGTGTGAAGAATCTACCCCTAACATCTGTCCTATACCTACCACCCCTTAATTTAAAGCTATGTCCCCTAGTAACACCTGACTCCATTAGCGGTAAAAGGTTCTTAGTATCTACCCTATCTAAACCCCTAATCATCTTATACACTTCTATCAGATCTCCCCTAAACCTTCTCTTCTCCAATGAGAACAGCCCCAAGTGCCTCAGCCTTTCCTCATAAGATTTTCCTACCATTCCAGGCAACATCCTGGTAAACCTCCTCTGCACTCGTTCTAAAGCTTCCACATCCTTCCTATAGTATGGCGACCAAAACTGCACACAATACTCCAGATGAGGCCTCACCAGAGTCTTATACAACTGCAACATGACCTCAGGACTCCGGAACTCAATTCCTCTGCCAATAAAGCCCAGTACACCATATGCCTTCCTCACAGCACTATTTACCTGGGTGGCAACTTTCAGAGATCAGTGTACATAGACACCAAGATCCCTCTGCTCATCCACACTACCAAGTAGCCTACCATTAGCCCAGTAATCCATCATCTTGTTATTCCTACCAAAGTGAACGACTTCGCACTTAGCTACATTGAATTCCATTTGCCACATTTCCGCCCAGCTCTGCAACTTATCTATATCCCGCTGTAACCTACCACTTCCTTCCTCACTATCCACAACTCCACCGACTTTTGTGTCATCCGCAAACTTGCTTACCCAGCTTTCAAGTCCTTCCTCTAGATCATTTATAAAGATAACAAAAAGCAATGGTCCCAAAACAGATCCTTGTGGTACACCGCTAGTAACTGCGCTCCAAGATGAACATAATCCATCAACTACTACCCTCTGTCTCCTTCCAGCCAGCCAATTCCTAATCCAAACCTCTAATGTATCCTCAATGCCATACCTCCGAAGTTTTAGCATTAGCCTACCATGGGGAACCTTATCGAACGCCTTACTAAAATCCATATACACAACATCTACTGCTTTACCCTCATCCACTTCCTTAGTCACCTTCTCAAAGAACTCAATAAGGTTTGTGAGGCACGACCTGCCCTTCACAAAACCATGCTGGCTATCCCTGATCACGTTATTCCTACCCAGATGTTCATAAATCTTATCCCTTACCATTCTCTCTAAGACTTTGCCCACCACTGAAGTCAGACTCACTGGCCTATAGTTACTAGGGCTATCCCTACTCCCTTTCTTGAACAATGGGACCACATTCACTATCCTCCAGTCCTCTGGTACTATTCCCGTTGACAATGACGACATAAAAATCCAGGCCAATGGCTCTGCTATCTCCTCCCTAGCTTCCCATAGGATCCTGGGGTAAATGCCATCAGGCCCAGGAGACTTATCTATATTCATCCTTTCCAATATTCCCAAAACCTCTTCCCTGCATATTTCCAGGGCATCCATTCTAATTATTTGTGATTCCATATTCACATCAGCAACAGTGTCCTGTTCCTGAGTGAATACTGATGAAAAGTACTGATTTAATGTCTCTCCAATCTCCTCCGCCTCCACACACAACTTCCCACTACTATCCTTGACTGGACCGATACCTACCCTAGTCATCCTTTTATTCTTGACATACCTATAGAAAGCCTTTGGGTTTTCCCTAATCCTACCAGCTAAAGACTTTTCATGTCCCCTTCTCGCTTCTCTTAGCTCCCTCTTTAGCTCCTTCCTGGCTACCTTATAACTCTCAATCGCCCCAACTGAACCTTCACGCCTCATCTTTACATATGCCGCCTTCTTCCCTTTCACAAGGGACTCCAATTCCTAACTAAACCACGGCTGCCTCACAAGGCCCTTTACACCATGCCTGACTGGTACATACCTATCGAGGACACGCAGTAGCTGCTCCTTGAACAATCCCCACATCTCATTAGTGTTCTTCTCTTGAAGCCTGTTTTTCCAATCCACACATCCTAAGTCATGCCTCACTGCATCATAATTTCCCTGCCCCCAGCTATAGCTCTTGCCCTGCGGCGCACGATTATCCCTCTCCATCACTAAAGTAAAAGTCACCGAGTTGTGGTCACTGTCCCCGAAGTGCTCACCTACCTCCAAGTCTAACACCTGGCCTGGTTCATTACCTAGAACCAAATCCAATATAGCCTCCCCTCTTGTTGGCCTGTCGACATATTGTGTCAGGAAACCCTCCTGCACACATTGTACAAACACCGACCCATCTAATGAACTCGAGCTATAGCTCTCCCAGTCAATATCTGGGAAGTTAAAGTCGCCCATAACAACCACCCTGCTACCTTCACTCTTTTCCTGAATCATCCTCGCAATATTATCCTCTACTTCTCTAGGACTATTAGGAGGCCTGTAGAAAACACCTAACAGGGTGACCTCACCTTTCCTATTTCTAACCTCAGCCCAAACTACCTCAGATGGCAAGTCCTCTTCCATCGTCCATTCCACTGCTGTGATACTGTCTTTGACAAGTAATGCCACGCATCCCTCTTTTTTACCCCCATGTCTGATCCTACTAAAACATTTGAACCCTGGAACGTGCAACAGCCATTCTTGTCCCTGTTCTACCCACGTCTCTGTAATGGCCACAACATCGAAGTCCCAGGTACCAACCCACGCTGCAAGTTCACCTGCCTTATTCCTTATACTTCTGGCATTGAAGTATACACACTTCAATCCACCTTTCTGGTTACAGGCACCCTCCTTAGAGATCGCTGCATTATTCCTAACCTCCCTACACTCAAGGTCCTGTACCCTAAAGCTACAGTCCTGGTTCCCATGCCCCCGCGGAGTTAGTTTAAACCCTCCCAAAGAGCACTTTTGAAGTTGCACTTATCCAGATGATTGGCAGGAATTCCTGACATGTCACTTGTAAGTGGTGGAACATGATTTAGGGAGTCAGAAGATGAGTTGCTGGCTTCAGAAATTCCAACCTCTGATCTTCCTGTAGCTATTGCATATGCAATTAATTGCATTTCTGTGACTGGAAAACTGGTTCTAGTGGAATTCTACAGGACCCACTGCTGGATCTCTTGGCACTTATAACATACATGAAGAATGTGAACTTAAATGTCAGAGATATAGCGTCATACACACATAGAGTCATACAGCACAGTCATCCAACTAGACCCACCTGCCTGCTGTATGATCAAATATTTTGTGGGTAACAAGAAAATTGGCAGTTCAGTTTCAGGTGAGTTGTTGATGGGGAAACATTCAATAATTATATTATTTTTAATTTGTTCATAGGACATTGTTTTTGCTGGCTATACCATCATCGCCCATTCCTAATTTCCATGGAAATGGTGGTAATGAGTTGCTACGTAAGCCATTTGGGTCCTTGTGGTTTGGGTGCACCCAGATTGCTGTTGTGCAAGGAGTTCCACGAATTTAATCCCATGATTTTGCTGGAAGCCAATGTAATTGCATATCAGGATGGGTGCAGTTTGAAAGAGAACTTGCAGTTTTGGATGCACACATGTGTCTGTTGTCCTTGCCTTTCTAGGTGATAGAGATTTGGGTTTGGAAATTGGATGAGTTGTTACAGTGTATCTTTTGATTGGTACCACATATTACTGTCACTATGCAACAATTGTGAAGATGTAAATGTTGATAATGGTGGACGAGGTTCCAGCAAAACAAGTTGCTTTGTCCTGGATGGTTTAGAACTTCTTAAGTGTTGTAGTGCTGCTTTCATCCCAGGAATGTAAGGAGTGTTGCATCGTGCTCCTGATTTGTGTTTTGTAGATGGTGGCAACATTTGGGGAGACTGGCAGTGAGTTAGTCACCACAAAATTCCATGCCTCTGACCTGCTTTTATATTCACAGTGCTTATGTCACTGGTCCAGTTCATGTTCTGAACTGTAATATTATTGAAGGTCAAGGGACGATGGGTTAAATTCTGTCACATAAAAGATAAGCATTGTTTTGGCATAAGTATCACCTTCCATTTCTCAGTCCAAACTTTGACATTGTTCAGATACTGCTGCATATAGACTCAGATTGCTCAGGATTCACAAACAGTACTGAATATTGTATAACCATCAATGAATACTGACACATCTGACCTTTTGATGGAGGGTTGGTAGTGGATGAAATGGGTTGAGATGGTAGAAGTTAGGACAATACCCTTACAGTGACGCTCTGGTGCTAAGATGATTAGTTTCTAACAGACATAACCAACTTATGTTGGGTCAGATATGCTTCCATCCAGTGGAGAGAGTTCCTCAGATTCCATTGACTCCAATCTTACCAAGATTCCTTAATGCCATACTTAGTCAAATGCAGATTTGAGTCAAGGACAATCACACTCAAATCCCTTTTGTATCTAGCTCTTCTATCCATGTTTGGACCAAGATTGTAATGAGTTCAGGAGCTGAATGGTTCTGGTGGAAATTAAGCTAGGCATCAGTGAACAGCTTGTTTCCGAGTAACTTCCACTTGGGAGGACTATCAATAACTCTTTCCTTCATGTTTTGATGATTTAGACTAGAATAACAACACAGTAGTTAGCAGGATTGGATTTGTCATATCTCCTGTAGGCAGGATAAGTTTCTGCATTGCCAGTGTTTTAACTGTACTGGAACAGCTTGACTAGGGGGCGCAGCAAATTGTGGAGCATAAATCTTCAGTATAATTGCTGGAATATTGACAGGGTCCATTGCCTTTTCAGCATCCAGTGCTTTCAGCTATTTCTTGATGTCACATGGAGTGAAACAAATTGGGTATAAGTTGGCATCTGGGATGCTGGGGATTGCAGAAAGAGGCTGAGGTGGATCATCCACTCAGCATTTCTGGTTGAAGGTTTTCGAAAATGCTTCTGCCTTGTCATTTATCTCAAGTAGTCATATGTGTGAATAATTGGAATAATGTGTATTTAGGTCCCAGAAATAAATGCTATATCAGAGTCTGAATCCCAGAATTATTGCCTCGATGGTATAATATGAATTGAAATGCTAAGTAGAGGATCAATCACAACTTCAGAAATCAGGTTATGGACCAGAAATGGATCAGCAAGGCAACAATATAAACAATTTGTCCAATTTTTTTATGCTCCAGCAGTAGCAGGAATGCTTTTCTAGGTCTAATGAGGAAATTCTGTACCTTCCTTGCCATAGTTCATTGGCTACAATCCCCTGCATACACTCAAACTGATTGAGTTTAGACTGGACTTAGACAACATTTATTCACAAGAGGTTCGGTCATTAAGATTGGTTGTGCCTTCATATCTCTAGACTTAAAGATAAGCTGGCTGAATTGGGTGTCCCCAAACCATAATTATCCCCTCATTAATATTAGGCATCTTAGATACTTATTTGGCATTACAGTTTTAGAAATGCTGATCCATGGCCAAATGAGAAAAACTAGAAATGTGAAATTTTAACTATCTGTATTTATACTTTTGAATGCTGCTGTTTGATTTTGCATCGTATAAAACTACTTGATAAATCATTATATCTCAGCCTGTTTATTGAGCTTTTGAAAGCTTGAACCTTAAGATTTAAAACAAGATTATCCACAGCCTTTGAGATTTATACTCCTACTTCCGGATGAAAAAAAAACACAAAAGAATATATGTCATCCCAGTATCAGAAGAATAGTGGTAACCTGACAGAGAATCGGTAATGTTAATGTTTCTGTTCAGAGGTTGTCAAGGATTCATTGTTAGCAAATGTGAGTGATGTCTTTCCTCCCACTGACTTTGTGGACAGTGCCTTGCACCACTGAGTGATGAAATCCAATAAATAAGAGTTCTAATCCAAACAGTCCCTTTATTTGAAGCTTAACAAAGCCTTAGATAAACTATGGAAATGGGTTTGTTATCTCATGAATGATAAAAATATGTAAATCCCATGCACATTGAGAGACCAATAAAGGTGGTCTGTGTTTTGATGACATAAAAGGTTTCAGGCATACCCCTGAGAGCTAGATGGCAGTTAAGATGGATAGTTTCCAATAATAGAATGTTGGACCCATTGTAAGCAGTTAGCATTTCTTGGGTGGATTATGCCACATTGTGCCTGTTTCCTTGCTACATTTCATTTATAGCAAACAAAGAAATGATATTTGCACTTGAATCAATGTCAGTTTTGAATATAATGCATATTTCCATCTCCTTTTGAGGAAATCACTTGAATGAAGGGAAAAGCTTCAGCTTTTCATGAAGGTATGCATGAGGGGTGTCAAATGTACCATATGTACTGTCTGAATGGAGACTGGAGACCGTAACATTGTGGTTTCCTCTTGGACTTTGTTGACTGCCTGCATGCCAAGATTGGAATTTGGATGCTTTGTTGTCACTAATATTCTGTTGACCTTTCTTCATGTCTGGTTATGGAGCATCCTGTTACACTTTGGGCTTCTGTGGGCAATTGGAATTCTGACACATTTTTGCCAATGCCGTCTTATAGCAAATAGCTTACATATTTCACATACTGCTGAACACTACCTTAGGATGAGACAAACCACAACTGATTCAAGATTTGGATGTTCTGCTAAACCTATTGACAGCTCAATAGTTGTTCCAGAGTCAAGCACTTGGAAATGCTGTTTGCCTAAAATGTTGCTGCAAACTTGCAAACTGCTTCTCATAGAATTTCAATGCTACATTCTTTAGATTTGTCTGGAAGTACTCTTCAGTTAAATTTGATGAGTATAGCAGCAATGACCAGTTCCAAAATATTTTCAGTTTAATTAGCTTCAGCAAAGTCACGTTCTCTACATTTGTATTGACACTTGCCTAAGAACTGGTTGTTCTTTCCACCCAGTAGTTGTCACTATGACATGAACTCAAGCCTGAAATCGACTTGAACTTTAAGTTGGAATTCTAAAACCTGAACAATGTTGTCAGCATCATTAAAATCCGAAAAAAAATTGAAGAATTGTACTCCTCTCAGAACGTCAGCAGACAAGGAAAGAAGGTGTTTGACAGCCTAATATTCTTTGTTAGTTACTGCTTATCCATCAAATAAAGATTGATTCTTTGTTTGAACAACTGAGGTTCTGGCAGCATTGCAACCAATGAGTAAATATCTTCTTTGTTTTTTACAGCTTTACGCTCTCTCAAATGCCAATGTACGAATCTGTATTGAAGTATAAGTTAAAAACTGCTCATGTTTTTAACTGGCTTTGGTATTTGTTCTATTATTATTTATTGTTGCTTTGAAAGTTGTTGCTCCTTTAAAATTTGCAAGTTTGTGCCTAAAGGTTGCATCTGTACCCAATAGGATTGGGTTATCCCACAATGTGTGCCTTTTCTCTTTGTTTTTACACCTTTTTTGAGGGAAAAATGGTGAGACCGAGTAACAACTCCGAATAGCCAAATGTTTTTACTGTAGGAAATATCTTTTCAATGTTTTATTTTCCGGTTTGTTGTTGTATGAGAACTTCTTTTCAGTTAGGAGTTGTCATTTTAGTACCTTTTAAATTGTTGTTTTAAAGAGAGAGAAAGAAGGGTAGAGGACCTATTTTACTTCAGTACAGAGTTATAGCCTTTTATTTGGATTGTATAATGTTAGTCTTGGTCAGAGTTATAACTTCAGCTCTGAACTTGGACACACTGATGGGCAATTGTTAAGAAAAAAGCCTTTCACAAATGCTACACAGCTGTTAACCTTTCAGCCTTGAGAATCCATTTACTGCCGCTATGATATTTGTTGTGGTTTTATGTATGTTAGTCCATGTGGCATATAACAGAGGCTTGGGGCTGCCATGAATGCAGATATCTTGAAGTTTATGAATAACACTAACTATTTACTCAGTCATAATATCACAGATTTGTGCACATAGCATGTGAAATGTCTTTACGCATAGTGAGTTACAGGCTGACTGAACACCACACTGACTTTATGTCACAGAGAGTGACCGAAGTGAGGTGTGTCCCTTTATACTGAAATGTTACTTGTTGTAATGTCATGTAACCAACTTAAAGATACAAGCCTGTCTGGCTTGGAATCTATGCCAAAGTACAACATCAGGAATTGTTCCTGTTCTCTGAGTGGTTGCCCACTGTACAGTTGTCCAAGGGTGTGGTGCTGGTAAAGCACAGCAGGTCAGTCAGCATCCGAGGAGCAGGAGAGTTGACGTTTCGAGCATGAGTTCTTCATCATTCCTGAGGAAGAGCTTATGCTCGAAGCGTTAACTTCCCTGCTCCTCGAATACTGCCTGACCGGCTATGCTATTCCAGCACCACACCCTTCAACTCTGATTTACAGCGTCTGCAGTCCTCACTTTCTCCCACTGTACAATTGCCTAATCTTGGTGCAGCTGACTTAGAATATTCCTTGGCATCACCTCAAAAATCTAAATTAGCTTTGCAACAATGTTTCAATCGGCTTGTCAATGTCTGACTTTGGTATCTATCACTTTTAGGCAGGTTGCCCTGACCTCTGAGAAGACACTGCTACTATAATTGTTGGGAGGTGGAAATACACCAGGAAATTGACATCATACTGAGCATTACTATCTTGCTGGAATACCTGCGCCTGCCTCAGCCTAATATTTCAGGCTGTTATATCTGCGAGAGACACCTTAAAGAAGCACTACACCATTCGATTCCAGCTCAATAGTTCCGTAAATATTTTTCTGATGCACAACCTGACAAGTAGCTCCCACTGAATTTTGAGAGAAATGCATTTCAATTTTCTTTCTCACTGTCAGATTTCTGATGCTTAGGTTAGCCTGTTGTTCCAGTTGAGGAATTCAGCCAAAACCATCAGAGTGATGTAAATAGGCCAGAGAGATTCCCTGAGGATGAGTGACAAGCTGCCAGATAAGGTTGAGTGAAAGACATTACTTCAAGGTGAACTCACACTGAATGCTGGAAGAGAACATACAACACATGCCGATCTGTAGGTAGAGAATTGACATATTCAGTCACATGAAGACCTAGGGCATAAACTCGCAATCTGGAGTAGATGTCATCTTCAACCCAGGGACAACAGATTCTGGGTAATCCAAGATGTACGATGGGAAGAATTTCTGGCTGTAAGAGCTACTCCTTTGTTTGACGTATTTTAGGAGTTGAAGGTGATTTCCTCGAATTCCAGGAGCAGCAATTACTGTTTTATATGCTGTTGCATTGTTTTGGAACTTTGGAAAAAAAAAGTCAAAACAACAGCAGTTTTAAAAGGGAGAAGGGCAGACAAAGAAAGCACATGGTGAGGACAGTGCAGGAGAAAGAGAAAGATAACCTGCACAGTTACCGCCTTTGCTGTTTGAGTTCGTGTATCACTGGACATCGGAGTGCATCTGGGAAAATTAACAGTGAAATTCATAACTAATCTTGGAGGAACTGTTGGGCGAAGTTCACAGCACAGAATCAGATAAGTTAATTGTTGTTTTAAGTCTGTCCAAGAGAAAGGCTGCAGTAGAAAGTATTGTGGATTCTTTCTTGATTATATGTTTTTGGAGATAAGTCTCTTGATTAAACTTAAAATATAAGCCATAGCTATTAATTTAACCTGGGGCAGTGTTTGTAGAGGAATAAGACAGTGTTATTTTCTGGGTCTGTAGATTGTGAAGGAGCAAAAATGGCCTTTGCAGTGATAGGTAGTTCTTGTCAGATATGGGAGGTTAAAGAGAGTTTAAGAGTTACTGCAGATTATATCTGCCATAAATGCTGTTGGATGCAAATCTTATCAGATCTAGTGGATCGTTTGGAGAGACAGATAGAAGCAATGAGGAATTTGCAACAGCAACAGTGTGTGATGGATGGCAGTTATAGGAAGGGGGGAAAGTCTCAGATACTGTCACATGGGTTAACTCCAGGAAGGGTAAGAGAGGTAGGCAACTAGTGCAGGAGTCTTTTGTGGACATACCCATTTCAAACAGGTATGCTGTTTTGGAAAATGTAAGGCGTGATGGATTCTCAGGGGAACATAGCATGAACAGCCAAGTTTCTGGTATTGAGACTGGCTGTAATGCAACGAGGGGTACGTCGGCTTCCAAGAGATCAACTGTGTTAGGGGATTCTGTAGTCAGAGGTACAGACAGACGTTTCTGTGGCCAGCAGAGAAAAAGCAGAATGGTGTGTTGTTTCCCTGGTGCCAGGATCAAGGATGTCTCCGAGAGGGTGCAGAATGTTCTCACGGGGGAGAGGGGCCAGCAGGAGGTCATTATCCACATTGGAAACAACGACATTGGAAGGGAAAAGGTTGAGACTCTGAAGGGTGATAACAGAGAGTTAGGCAGAAATTTACAAAGGAGGCCCTCAAGGGTAGTAATATCTGGATTACTCCCAGTGGTACGAGCAAGTGAGGGCAGGAATAGGAGGAGAGAGCAGATGAATGCATGGCTGAGGAGCTGGTGTATGGGAGAAGGATTCACATTTTGGGATCATTGGAATCTCTTTTGGAGTAGAAGTGACCTGTACAAGAAGGATGGATTGCACCTAACTTGGAAGGGGTCTAATATACTGGCAAGGAAATTTGCTAGAATTGCTTGGGAGGATTTAAACTAGAAAGGTGGGGGGGGGGGAACCCAGGGAGATAGTGAGGAAATAAATCGATCTGAGACGAGTACAGCTGAGAACAGAAGTGAGTCAGACAGTCAGGGCAGGCAGGGACAGGGTAGGACCAATAAATTAAACTGCATTTATTTCAATGCAAGGTGCCTAACAGGGAAGGCAGATGAACTCAGGGCATGGTTAGGAACATGGGACTGGGATATCATAGCATTTATGGAAACATGGCTCAGGGGTGGGCAGGACTGGCAGCTTAATGTTCCAGGATACAAATGCTACAGGAAGGATAGAAAGGGAGGCAAGAGAGGATGGAGGGGGAGTGGCATTTTTGATAAGGGATAGCATTACAGCTGTGCTGAGGGAGGATATTCCCAGAAATACGTCCAGGGAAGTTATTTGGGTGGAACTGAGAAATAAGAAAGGGATGATCACCTTATTGGGAATGTATTATAGACCTCCCAATAGTCAGAGGGAAATGGAGAAAGGAGATCTCAGCTATCTGTAAGAATAATAGGGTAGTTATGATAGGGGATTTTAACTTTCCAAACATCGACTGGGACTGCCATAGTGTTAAAGGTTTAGATGGAGATGAATTTCTTAAGTGTGTACAAGACAATTTTCTGATTCAGTACGTGGATGTACCTGCAAGAGAAGGTGCAAAACGTGACCTACTCTTGAGAAATAAGGCAGGGCAGGTGACTGAGGTGTCAGTGGGGCAGCACTTTGAGGCCAGCCACCATAATTCTATTCGTTTTAAAATAGTGATGGAAGAGGATAGACCAGATCTAAAAGTTGACGTTATAAATTGGAGAAAGGCCAATTTTGACGGTATTAGGCAAGGTGGCACGGTGGCACAGTGCTTAGCACTGCTGCCTCACAGCGCCAGAGACCCGGGTTCAATTCCCACCTCAGGCGACTGACTGTGTGGAGTTTGAACGTTCTCCCCAAGTCTGCGTGGGTTTCCTCCAGGTGCTCCGGTTTCCTCCCACAGTCCAAAGATGTGCGGGTCAGGTGAATTGGCCATGCTAAATTGCCCGTAGTGTTAGGTAAGGAGTAAATGTAGGGGTATGGGTGGGTTGCGCTTCGGTGGGTCGGTGTGGACTTTGTTGGGCTGAAGAGCCTATTTCCACACTATAAGTAATCTAATCTAAACTTTCGAAAACTAATTGAAGGCAGAGAAGGCAGATGTTCGCAGGTAAAGGGACGGCTGGAAAACGGGAAGTCGTCAGAAATGAGATAACAAGAATCCAGAGAAAGTATATTCCTGTCGGTGAAAGGGAAGGCTGGTAAGTATAGGGAATGTTGGATGACTGAAGAAATTAAGAAAAAGAAGGAAGCATCTGTAAAGTATAGACAGGATAGATCGAGTGATTCCTTAGAAAAGTATAAAGGCAGTATGAGTATACTTAAGAGGGAAATCAGGAGGGCAAAATGGGGACATGAGATAGTTTTGAAATAGAATTAAGGAGAATCCAAAGGGTTTTAACAAATACGTTAAGGACAAAAGGGTAACTAGGGAGAGAATAGGGCCCCTCAAAGATGCGAAAGGCAGCCTTTGTGGGGGAGATACTAAATGAATATTTTGCATCAATATTTACTGTGGAAAATGATATGGAAGATATCGACTGTAGGGAAATAGAAGGTGACATCTTGCAAAATGTCAGAGGAGGATGTCTTGAAATGATTAAAAATGGATTAATCCCCAGGACCTGATCATGTGTACCCGAGAACTCTGTGGGAAGCTCGAGAAGTGATTGCTTGGCCTTTTGCTGAGATATTTGAATCATCGATAGTCACAGGTGAGGTGCTGGAAGACTGGAGGTTGGCAAACGTGGTGCCACTGTTTAAGAATGGCAGTAAAGACAAGCCAGGGAACTGTAGACCTGAGAGCCTGACGTCGGTGGTCGGCAAGTTGTTGGAGGGAATCCTGAGGGACATGATGTACATGTATTGGAAAGACAAGGACTGATTCGGGATAGTCAACATGGCTTTGTACATGGGAAATCATGTCTTACAAACTTGATTGAGTTTTTTGAAGAAGTAACAAAGAAGATTGATGAGGGCAGGGCAATAGATGTGATCTATATGGACTTCAGTAAGGCATTCGACAAGGTTCCCCATGGGAAACTGATGAGCAAGGTTAGATTCATGGAATACAGGGAGAACTAGCCATTTGGATACAGAACTGGCTCAAAGGTAGAAGACAGAGGGTGGTGGTGGAGGGCTGTTTTTCAGACTGGAGGCCTGTGACCAGTGGAGTGCCACAAGGATCAGTGCTGGGTCCTTTACTTTTTGTCACTTATATAAATTATTTGGGTACAAGCATAAGAGATACAGTTAGTAAGTTTGCAGATGACACCAAAATTGTAGGTGTAGTGGACAGCAAAGAGGGTTACCTCAGATTACAACAGGATCTGGACAAGATGGGCCAGTGGGCTGAGTGTGACAGATGGAGTTTAATTCAGATAAATGCGAGGTGCTGCATTTTGGGAAAGGAAATCTTAGCAGGACTTATACACTTAATGGTGAGGTCCTAGGGAGTGTTGCTGAACAAAGAGACCTTGGAGTGCAGGTTCATAGCTCCTTGAAAGTAGTTGCAGGTAGATAGGATAGCAAAGAAGGTGTTTGGTATGCTTTCCTTTATTGGTCAGAGTATTGAGTACAGGTGTTGGGAGGTCATGTTGCGGCTGTACAGGACATTGGTTAGGCCACTGTTGGAATATTGTGTGTAATTCTGGTCTCCTTGCTATCGGAAAGATGTTGTGAAACTTGAAAGGGTTCAGAAAAGATTTACAATGATGTTGCCAGAGTTGGAGGATAACAGCTACAGGGAGAGGCTGAATAGGCTGAGGCTGTTTTCCCTGGAGCATCGGAGGCTGAGGGGTGACCTTATCGAGGTTCACAAAATTATGAGGGGCATGGATAGGATAAATAGGCAAAGTCTTTTCCCTGGGGTGAGGGAGTCCAGAACTAGGGGGCATAGTTTTAGGGTGAGAAGGGAATGATATAAATGAGACCTAAGGGGCAACGTTTTCACACAGAGGGTGGTACGTGTATGGAATGAGCTGCCAGCGGAAGTGGTGGAGGCTGGTACAATTGCAACATTTAAGAGGCATTTGGATGGGTATATGAATAGGAAGGATTTGGAGGGATATGGGCCGGGTGCTGGCAGGTGGGACTAGATTGGGTTGGGATATCTGGTCGGCATGGACGGGTTGGTCCGAAGGGTCTGTTTCCATGCTGTACATCTCTATGACTCTATGACAGCAGATGACAATGTTCTGAGACAAATTAATTATACTTATAACAGTGACAGAACTACAGGATGTCATTGTTCTGGCTCACTTACGCACATACCTGTTAATAATTTTATTTGGAACATGGCAGTTGAAGCTATAATTCCATAATATTGAATAATGGCTTCTGCTGTATGCCATTTAAAACAAAGTAGAACAAACTAGAGAATAGGATGTACCCATAAGGTTAAATGCAGTGACGGAAGATGTTAACTATATCTTGACATCAATAGAATTACCTATGTAATGGATGGCAATATATATACAGTAGAGAATTAAGAATTGCCCATATAAGTGGTCTAACTGTGATTCTTGAGAAGAACTATCTGGATAAAAACATTGAAATGATAGCAGCTTTTACAATATCACTGGATGATCTTCAGTGGTTAGCACTGCAGCCTCACAGCGCCAGAGACCCGGCTTCAATTCCCGCCTCAGGCAACTCTCTGTGTAGAGTTTACACATTCTCCCTGTGTCTGCGAGGGCTTCCTCCGGGTGCTCCGGTTTCATAGAACATAGAACATAGAAAAATACAGCGCAGTACAGGCCCTTCGGCCCTCGATGTTGCGCCGACCGAAGCCTACCTAACCTACACTAGCCCAATAACCTCCAATGCCCGCTTGAATGACCATAAAGAGGGAGAGTCCACCACTGATACTGGCAGTGCATTCCATGAACTCACAACCCGCTGAGTAAAGAATCTACCCCTAACATCTGTCCTATACCAACCCCCCCCCCCTTAATTTAAAGCTGTGTCCCCTAGTAACAGCTGACTCCATACGCGGAAAAAGGTTCTCACTGTCAACCCTATCCAAACCCCTAATCATCTTGTACACCTCTATCAAATCTCCCCTAAACCTTCTTTTCTCCAATGAGAACAGCCCCAAGTGCCTCAGCTTTTCCTCCCACAATCCAAAAATGTGCAGCTTAGGTGAATTGGCCATGCTAAATTGCCCGTAGTGTTAGGTGAAGGGGTAAATGTAGAGGAATGGGTATGGGTGGGTTGCGCTTCGGCGGTTCGGTGTGGACTTGTTGGGCCGAAGGGCCTGTTTCCACACAGTAAGTAATCTAATCTAATCTAATCTACACTCAGTGTACTATCCCTTTGCCCCCAGAAGAGTAGTCTCCATTTTAATCAGACTTATTATCCAACTATTGTTCTCAGGTACCATCGATGATGGCCAAATTATCTTGTATATGAACTTAAAGTGTTTACATTCTCTTGGGCAGTGTGTTTACGCCATAATGACACCCATTTTATTTTGTTTTGGATATATAAGAAATGCAAGGGAAAGAACTTGACCAAATTAGACAATCCTCATACTTGGGTTGAAGATTTGGGTTGCAGCCTTCCTAAAGGTTACTACAACATATTTCATTGTAAACTGTAGAGCGTTAATGCTGTGGACAGGATGTTACTGAAACTGATAGTTGTCTCCTCTCTATTTATGGTCATGATATGGAAAATTCTTGGTAACCTTCTTTGTCACTTGTTACTTAGTCAAATCACAACAAATTTATTCATAATGAGATTTCATAACTAGCAAAATAATGAACAAATAATGTGTTTTTATTGATATTGGTTAAGGGAGAAATCTTACCAAGAAAAGTAAGAAAAAGTCTCACCTGATCATCCAATAAGGCCATTGGTTATTCTTGATCAACTTCAAGCAAAAGAAAATTCAGTTTATCTGAAAGATAGTGCCTCAGGGAATGCTACACTCTTTGAACATTGCTATGAGGGACAAAGGTTTCTTAAGTTAGATTCTGCTGAAACATTAGCACCATTAGCAGATCAGGAACCCATTAGAATCTCCAATGGATATTGTTGTGGTTCTTTCTGTGAATGTTAAGGTTAGTATTTTGGTTCTGCGGTATCTAAACAATCAGAGAATGTGGTTGATTTTTACTGATGAAAAACATAGTTATAATGTAAGTTACAATAGCTCAACTATACATGGAATTTTGAGTCTGCAGCAACTACAGGAATAGACATAAGACTGTGTTCAGGAGGCAGTGGATAACAACAGAACCATACCATGCAAACCTTGTAGCTTGCTATTGTTTTCTCTTCAATGTAATCTTTCCAATTATAAGCTTGTCAACCACTGGTCAAGTAGTGATGTTACTTTTTGAGGAGTGCTGTGAGCAGCACTAATCTTGTGGTCATGACGGGAGTTTTGCAGTATTATTGATCAAAGGCTTTCCAGCCTGTATGTTTCACTGGAGAATCACTGCCAGCTCAGTAAAGATGTCTGCTAGTTGTCAAACTTTGTTTAAGACAATACTGAATTACTTACTGGAATATTTAAATAACTGCACCGAAAGCTGCCCAATGTTCCCTTTTCACCTTCAAACTTGCATGGATTTTGCATGGAACACAATGGTTAGTTTTCCTGCTGTTAAGAGATGATCATTACTTTGCACTTGGTGATGTGAGCAAATCCAACAAAAATATTCAAAAGTTTGCAAAGTAAATACTTTAAGAAGAAACGCTTGTAAAGCTATAAGGAAACAGCAGGAGAATAGGATAGCTATTTTCAAAGAGCCAAGTGAGTTTCTTCTGTACTGTATCATTCTGATTATTTGATTAGCAAAATCCAAGGCAATTATAGTCCACAGAAAATGATACATTATTTTAGTCAGATTATGTAATTACAGGAAATTGAACATTGCAAGAATTGTAAAATAGAGAGCAGCAGTGCTAGGCATTTTAATTTACTATTCATAGAATAGCTGAAATAAAATACTTGTTTACAAACTTGGTATTTAGAAAAACACAGAAAGAATTGGTTTAATTGCTGTGGGTTGATTGGGTGTACACTGTTACTAGAAAATACAGTTTTCACAATTTTCAGTAAGTTAACAGAGAATGGATTAAGGCTGTTTGAAAGAAATTTTAATCATAAAATGCAACTTTGAAAAATGCATTCCGATGGTACTTTGAATGAGATGAAACTCATGCATCTTCTCAAGGTGGCATGAACTGTAGGCTATTATATCTTCAATAAAGCTATCCTGGGAGACATCCCTAACTTGTCAGAGCATTTATTCTACTCCTTCAGTTATATGCTCAGAAATTTACAACCCGTCTGTGCTTAACATGCAGATCTTTGTCGGGTCAGGAGACATGGTGGAAAGAATTTCATCTGCAAGCATCACAGCCAACTGACTTATAAATAAATAATGTACTCAGAAACAATTCAGAATTGCAGATAATCTTATTTATATGTTCTGCACTAACATCTAAATGTAGGCATAGTCTACAAATGAATTCTGTGTATGAATAAGATAAAATGTTGGAATGATTGAAGCTGCAAACCAGCTACTAATGCAGGTGAGTCAACATGCATTAGTGACAGTCCCAAATCTCTGCATCTGAGGTGGATTAGCAGCAGGAAAAGAGTCCATAGAGTCAGAGAGTCATAAAGCAAGGAAACTGACCCTTCAGTCCAATTCTTCCATGCCAACCAAATATGTGATTGGCACATATCCCTTTAAACATTTTGTATTCATGTACCTGTCCAAATGTCTTTTAAATCTTGTAACTGTACCTGCATCTACCACTTCCTCTGGCAGTTCATTCCACATAGGAACCACTCTTTGAGTGAAAAGGTTACTCCTCAGGTCATTTTTAAATCTTTCTCCTCTTACCTTAAAAATATGTTGCCTAGTTTTGAACTTCCCTACCCTAGGAAAAAGACCTTTGCTTCTATAGCCTCTCATGATTTTATGAGCTTCTGTAACCTCAACCTTCTACGCTCCAGTGAAAAAGTCTATCCAAAGTTTCCTTATAACTCAAGTCCTCCAGTCCCAGCAACATCCTATTAAATCTTTTCTGAACTCTCTCCAATAATAATATCCTTCCTACAGCAGGGTGAACAGAATTGTATACAGTACTCCATAAGTGGTCTCACCAACATCCTGTACAACCACAATGTGCCAACATCTATGCTCAATGGTCTGAACAATGAAGGCAAGCATGCTAAATGCCTTCTTAATCAAACTGCAATGCAATTTTCAAAGAACTATATCCATGAACCTCTTGGTCACTGTATTCCACTTCACTATCCAGGGTCCTTACATTAACTGTATAAGTCCTGCCCTTGATTGTTTTATCAAAATGAAATACTTCACATTTATGCAAATTTATTTCCACTTGCCACTTCTTAGCCCATTGTCCCAATTGATCAAGATCCCTTTGTATCTGAAATAACTTTCCTCACTGTTGATTATATCGCCAATTTTGGTGTCTTTACTAACCATGCCTCCTAAATGCTCAACCAAATCATTTATATAAATAACAAACAGCAATGGACTCAGCACCGATCCTAGTGACACACCACTAATCACAGACCTCTAGTCCAAAACACAACTCTTCACCACCAACCTCTTTCCCTTCCTGACAATCCAATTTTGTATCCTCTTGGCCAACTCTCCCTGAATCCCATGAGATCTGACTTTACTAATCAACCCACAAAGAGGAACCTCGTCAAAGGCCTTGTTGATAATGTAGATAATGTCTCTGCCCTCATCAATCTTTTTGATTGTGTCCTCTAAAAACTCAATCAAGTTGTGAGATATGATTTCCCACACACAAAGCCAAGCTCTCTATCCCTAATCAGTCCTTGTTTCTCCAAATGCATGTAAATCCTGTTTCTCAGAATCCCAGAGTCCAGCTGTAAAACTATCCACCAAATCCAAATTCTTCATTCACATGAATGGAAATCACACTCATCTTGTGGTGAACCTACATGGTAAGCAGGGTCTCCACTCAAAATCTGTAAGGGATATTGCATTTTATTTACATAAACATAGCAATCAGAATAATAATAATATGGCGTATTTCATTGAAGATAAAATCATATACAGATAGACTTAGTGAGAGATAGGGTGCAGTGCATCCTATTCCTAACATTGCTATTTTGGACTTTTAACAAATCATGGAATTAATGCAATATAACATGCTATTAAACACAATGATTGATGGCTGTTTAAGATACAATCATCTAAAGGTCTTTGTCATCATATTACAATGTCCCCTTCTTCTTTAATTAAAAGTTTTCCGTTAAAACTCAAACATCTTACATGACAGAAAAACAATGTTATGTCTGCACATATATTAACATGTAACAATAAATATACATAATTCTCAAATGTATTGGTGGTTTTCTCGCCAACACAGACATAGTCTTGCTGGAAACTGCTGGACAGAGTGCTTTGTTTGTTGTGTCTTAAACTGTTTTCTAGTTACAGTAGAATTATTCAGTGTTTCCAGTTTTGGTGTTCTGATTTGGAAATTGTTTCATCACACTGTCATTCCAGTTGGCATTTATAGTTGATGTCATCTTGTTTCTTTACATTGAATGATGATTTTGCACAAGGAACTTCCGTCCTATGTTCAGGGTAATTCATTGGTGGGCGGCACAGTGGCACAGTGGTTAGCACGGCTGCCTCACAGCGCCTGAGACCCGGGTTCAATTCCCGACTCAGGCGTCTGACTGTGTGGAGTTTGCACGTTCTCCCCGTGTCTGCGTGGGTTTCCTCTGGGTGCTCCAGTTTCCTCCCATAGTCCAAAGATGTGCAGGTCAGGTGAATTGGCCATGCTAAATTGCCCGTAGTGTTAGGTAAGGGGTAAATGTAGGGGTATGGGTGGGTTGTGCTTCGGCAGGTCGGTGTGGACTTGTTGGGCCAAAGGGCCTGTTTCCACACTGTAAGTCTAATCTAATCTAATTATCTGTAATACGAACAAGAGTTTAAATTCAATCAGCGTAATTTATTTTTACATGTTCATGGTATTGCTGGCTGGGCCAGCATTTATTACCCAATCCTAACTTCCCTTGCAAAGGTGATGGGAAGCAGCTTTCTTGAATCGCTGCAAGCCATTATGCATAGCTTCAACCATAATGCTGTTAGAGACCAATTTCTGGATTGTCACAGTGACACAGAATAAAGGGGAATATATTTCCAATTCAGGACAGTGAGTTGCTTAGAGGGAATTTGCAGATGGTGATGCTTCCATGTGTCAGTAGTCCATATCTTTCCAGGTGGTAGTGGTCATGGGGTTGGAAGGTGCCTTGGTGAATTCCTACTGTGTATCTTGTAGATGGTACACGCTGCTGCTACTGAATGTTTAGATTAGATTAGATTAGATTACTTTCAGTGTGGAAACAGGCCCTTCCGCCCAACAAGTCCACACCGACCCGCCGAAACGCAACCCACCCATACCCCTACATTTACCCCTTACCTAACACTATGGGCAATTTAGCGTAGCCAATTCACCTGACCTGCACATCTTTGTGACTGTGGGAGGAAACCAGAGTACCCGGAGGAAACGGGGAGAATGTGCAAACACGGGGAGAATGTGCAAACTCCACACAGTCTGTCGCCTGAGGCGGGAATTGAACCTGGGTCTCAAGCGCTGTGAGGCAGCAGTGCTAACCACTGTGCCACCGTGCCGCCCACGGTAGTGGAGTGTTTGATTATGATGCCAATGAAGCAAATCAAATTTGTTGTCTTACCTTGGATGGTGACAAGCTTCTTGAGTGTTGTTAGAGCTGCACTCATCCAGTCATTTGGGAGTAATACATAATGCTCCTAACTTGTGTCTTGTAGATGGTGGACAGGACTTGTGAAGCCAGGAGGTGAGTTTTGCACAACAGGATTCCTAGTTTCTGATTAACTCTTGTAGCCACTTTATTTATATAACTGGTCCAGTTCAGTTTATGATCTATGGTAGTCCTCAGGATACTGATAGTGGGGGAATTCATTGATGTCATTGTCATTCAATATCAAGAAGTGATGGTTAAATTCTCTGCTGTTAGAGATCGTTATTGCCCATCATTTATATTCTACTTGTCATGTACCAGCCTGGATATTGTTCAAGTCTTATTGTCCAGCCTTTGAGGAGTCATGAATGGTGCTGAACATTTTGCAATAATTTGCAAACATCCTACCTCCCTTTGGAGCTTATCATGCAAGGAAGGTCATTAGTGACAGAAACAGAAATTGCTGGAAAAGCTCAGCAAGTCTGGCAGCATCTGTGAAGAGAAATCAGTTAATATTTCAGGTCTGGTGACTCTTCCTCAGAACATTAATGATGTTGTTAAAAATGGGTGAAGAAAACTACGTTGAGAACCTTTGTAGTAATATAACGGAGCTAAGATAGTTGTCCTCCAACAACCACAAGCAGGTTCCTTTGTGCCAGTTATGATACCGGAGAACTTTCCCTTTGATTCCCATTGAGGCTTCTATTGATACGGCTTCTTAAAGCCATACTTGGACAAACATAGCATTGACATCCAAGGCTGTCAATATCACTTCACATTTGGAATTCATCCTTTTGTTCATGTTTGAACTAACGCTGTAAACAGTTTAGGAGCTGAATAGTCTGGTGGAACTCAAACTGAGCCTTAGTCAGTAAATTATGGCTTCATTGTACTGTTGATGACGCCTTTTATCACTTTACTGATGATCAACAGTGACTGATGGAGAGTGGTCTTTGGTAGAATTGCATTTATCTTGCTTTTTATATACAGGATGTATTTGTTCAGTTTCCAGGGAAATTCCAATGTTATTGTTGTCCTGGAACAGCTTGGCTAGGAGTGCTGAAAGTTGTAGTCGGAAAGTTGTCAGTACTATTGCTGGAGTATCCAGTGACTTCAGCCATTTCTTTATGTCATACGGAGTGAATTAAACTGGTATCTGTGATGATGAGTCCTCTGGGGGAGACCGAGATTGATCATTCGCTTCACAGTTCTGGCTGAATATTGTTGCAAATATCACAGCTTTTTTTTTGTACTTAAATGCTGGACAATCTCATTGTTGGGAATGGGGTAACTTATGGAGTCTCCTGCTCCAGTGAATTTACTTGTCCAACATCACCCACAATTACGTGTAGCGGAGGGTTTGACAGAGTAAATACTGAGAGGATGTTTCCCCTCACGGGAAAGTCTAAGAACAGAGGACATAGTCTTAGAGTAAAGAAGTGTCAATTTAAGATTGAGATGAGGAAGATTTTTTTCTCTCTCAAAGGGTTGTGAGTCTTTAGAACTCCTTTCTATAGAGAGGTGTGGGAGAAAAGTCCTTGTGTATATTTAGGGTTGAAATGGATAGATTCTTGATCAGTAGAGGAATCAAGGGTGACGAGAAAAGGGCAGGAAAATGGTCATGAGAAATGTTAGATCAGCCACGATCATATTAAATGGTAGAACAAGGCTTAAAGACCTAAATAGCCATGTCCTGTTTCTATTTATTATGGTTGTCTGGTCTTATTTTCTACAACATGAAAAATTTGCTACGGATATCATGGTATTGAAGAATCCAACAGATATTTTTAAAACTAACTATTATGTATAAGCATTACTTTCCTCAGACATATAATTCTTTGGATATATATAAAGCTACTGACTTCCACCAGAGCAGCATGTATCATGTAGAGAGTCATGTATCATGATCCAAAGCAAGATGGACTATGATACCTTTATAGTCTCAGGTCACATGCCGTGATGCAGTGATTGTAGCAATAGTATGCATCCTAAAGATATAATAATGTACTGACTGAAATGTTACACAATATCAGCCACATTCCTTCACTTCTCCTCCTCCTTTTCTTCTTTAAAATACACCTTTACGGCTAACTCTTCTACAAGCTTTTGATCAATTGCCCTATTATCTTTTTTGTGTATCTTATTGTCAAGTTTTACAATGTTCCTATAAAGCAACACAAGATGTTTTACTTTGTTAAAGGCACTATGTAATGCAAATGCAGTTGCTGAACAATTTCTGCATTCTGAAGAACTCAAGTGATATGCTCTGTGATGTTTCTATGATCAGGCATCATAAAACAAATGAATGTAAACTGAAAATGACAAGATTGCAGCTGTTTTTATTGCAGCTGCATGTAGAACCTGCGACAGCTCCCTTGCTAAACAAATGCAACAATATTTTCTTTCAAATATCTAAGTAAGTGTGGAAAGGTAGTTGTGTACAAGTATTTCACATATTGTTGCATCTGCATCACAAGTACACTAATTCTCAAGCAGTTGAGTTGAGTTCAGTTTCAGTCACACAATAGAAGTCCAAACAGATGGGCTTGCTATTGTTTTTTAGCAGCACTCAATTTCTGTACTACCAAAGAACTATAAAATATATATCTTGCTAAAATTCACAAAGCAAATCATTTACAAGAAGTAAGCAAAGGCTTCCACTCGATAGGGTCTGTAAGGTCCTTTATTGAGAAAGACAGACTGGAATAACTAACAACTGTTAACATTGTGCTGCCCATTGACACAGCACCAGGTACATATGAAATAGGAGCTTGAGGAGACAATATCAGCTTTCATATGAATGTACAAACATGAGAATTAGGAACAGAAATAGTGCACTCAGTTCTTTCAGTTTCCTCTGCTTTTCAATAAGGTTATGGCTAATCTGATGACTCCATTTTCCCACCAACCCACAATAATCCCCTTGCTTATCAAGAGTCCATCTACCTCTGCCTTAAAAATATTCAAAACTCTGCTTTCAAGGGAGGCAGTTCCAAAGACTCACAATCCATTAATGGAGAAAGTAATTCTCCTTATCTCTGTCTTAAATGTGCAAACCATTTTTTAAAAAATCTGTCATGTCTGGAATGATGTAACAATGGTGAATCTTTCTGTTAATGAAACTAAACACCCAGAAAAGTTCACCTCCCCTTGTAATCTGTTAAACTATGAGTGACAGAGAATTCCCAGATTCCACTATTTAAAGATAATATCAATTTATTCTTTAACTCTAAAAGTGAACATTAAACAACAACTATTCACAATTCTAAGCCCCCCTTTCTCTTAACTGCTTATTATCTGCCTCCAACTCTATAACAATATACCGTTCCAACAAAAACACATTAAAATTACATCAACCTAATTTCAAAACCATGCAGCAGCTGCTGTCTTTGGTGTCTGTTTTTGTCTGGCTAAAGATCTCCCTGGGTCATCTTCTTTCTTTTCACTGTGAAGATGTTCCACATGAAAAGATACATTGTTAGAGAGAGTTTCAATGTCTTGGGTCTCTCTCTCTCCTTCTACAGCATTTACTCAGACTGATTTTCAAAATGCCTGGCTTTTCTTTATATCGCCAACATCGGATTGTCTCATTGGTTCAATGTTGACAAAACAATAAATTCAAACTTAATTAGGTTTTAGTATCCTGGTGTATAATTAAAAGTGATTGATTAAATTCAAATTGTTAAAACAGCGACAGACTCAGGTATCTGTTTCACAGCTAAATATTACATATTTCCAGAACACTCTGAGGCTGCTCTTGTAAGCTGTCAGTTCAGAACAGCATTCACTCAACCTTATAGTAGTGTACGCACCTTCAACTTCTTAACACCTCTCCACTTAACAAAAAAATGAACCATCATAATGAAGAGATGGCTTCTTTTTTTTCCTAATTTTTAATCGCATTACAATGAAATACATAGGACATTAATCTAAGTTCATATTAATTTTGGCACAGCTAACATTGGAATCTGTTCAATCTTATCTATACTTCTTCGTTTAACTCTGTGATAATGCATTTGGTATCGTATGTTTATAACCCACAACATGTACAATTTGTAAATTAAGACTATTTTCTTTAAATCATTCCAAGAACGTAAGAGGATTGTGAGCCATGTATACAATTGTCTCCAAGACATTGTTCATCGTATAAACACTAAAATGTTGTAAGGCCAGTACCGAACTCAATAATTCTTTTTCAACACTAGAGTATTTTCTCTGGTGAATGCTGAGTTTCTTTGAAAAGTAGCCAATTGGCCATTCAATTCCATCATCATCTTCCTATAGCAGTACAACTCCAACTCCTATATTGCTAGCATCAATTGCAACTCTGAAGGGTTTCAAAAACTTTGATATCGCTAAAACTGGTGCGGTGGTTAATACTGCTTTTACATTCTCACATGCCTCCTGGCATCGTTCTGTCCACCAAAATTTGGTGTTTTTCTGTTAGCTGTGCCACCACACTGCTGAAGTTTGGAACAAAAATCTGGTGGAATCTGCTTAGTCCTAAAAATTGAAGCGCCTCTTTCTTCGAAGTGGGTGGTAGAAATTTCTCGATTGCCTTCGTATTTGCGTTCCTTGGGGTCAACCTTCCATGACCGGTGTTATGTCCCAACAATGTCCCACAGCTTTCAAGGATTATAGGCTTGCTAGAAAGGAGCTCAGAAATGGACTGAGGAGAGGCAGGAGGGGGCACGAAAAAGGCTTGGCAAGAAGGGAGAACCCAAAGGCATTTTACTCATATGTGAGGAATAAGAGAATGATCAGGGAAAAGGTAAGGCCGATCAGGGATAGTGGAGGGAATCTGTGCGTGGAGTCTGAGCAGATAAGGGAAGCCCAAAATGAGTTTTTTGCTTTGGTTTTCACCAATGAAAGGGAACTTGTTATAAATGAAAACTTTGAGGAGCTAGGATACAGGCTTAACCAGATCAAGATTGATGAAGTTGATTTGCTGGAAATTTTGGAAAACATTAAGATTGATAAGACCCTAGGGCCAGACCAGATTTATCCTAGGCTGCTCTGGAAAGCAAGAAAAGAAGTTGCTGATCCGCTGGCGAAGATCTTTGCCTCCTCAGTCTCCACAGGAGTCATACCGGAGGCTTGGAAGGAGGCAAATGTTGTTCCTCTTTTCATGAAGGGTAATAGGGAAATCCCTGGCAATTACAGACCAGTCAGTCTGACGTGTGGTCAGCAAAGTTTTGGAAAGAATGCTGAGGGATATGATTTATGACTATTTGGCAAAGCATATTGTGATTAAAGGCAGTCAGCATGACTTTGTGAGGGGCAGGTCATGCCTCACAAATCTGACTGAGTTCTTTGAGGAGGTGTCAAGACAGGTCGATGAAGGTGGATGTGGTGCATATGGACTTCAGCAAGATATTTGATAAGGTTCCCCATGGTGGGCTCATTCATAAAGTCAAGAAGTATGAGATACAGGGAGATTTGGCTATCTGGATTCAGAATTGGCTGGCTGACAGAAGGCATAGAGTGGTTGCAGATGGAAAGTATTCTGCCTGGAGGTCAATGTTGAGTGGAGTCCCACAGGGCTCTGTTCTTGGACCTCTGCTCTTTGTAGTTTTTATAAATGACTTGGATGAAGAGGTTGAGGGGTGGGTTATTAAATTTGCAGATGACACAAAGGTTGGAGGTCAATAGTATAGAGGGCTACTGCAGGCTGCAGCGTGACATAGATAGAATGCAGAACTGGACTGAGAAATGTCAGATGGAGTTCAACCTGGATAAATGCGAAGTGATGCATTTTGGAAGGTCGAACCCGATTGCTGAATATAGGATTAAAGACAGGATTGTTGGCAGTGTGGAGGAACAGAGGGATCTGGGTGTGCAAGTACATAAATCCCTTAAAGTTGCTACCCAAGTGGATAGGGTTGTTAAGAAAGCATATGGTGTTTTGGCTTTCATTAACAGGGGGATCGAGTTTAAGAGCTGAGAGGTTTTGCTGCAGCTCTACAAATGCCTGGTGAGACCACACTTGGAATATTGTGTCTAGTCCTGGTTGTCCTACTATAGGAAAGATACAGAGGCTTTAGAGAGGGTGCAAAGAAGGTTTACCAGAATGCTGCCTGGACTGGAGGGCTTGCCTTATGAAGAGAGGTTGAATAAGCTCGGTCTTTTCTCTCTGGAGAGAAGGAGGAAGAGCGGAGACCTGATCAAGGTATACAAAATAATGAGTGGAATAGATAGAGTAAATAACCAGAGACTTTTCCCCAGGGCAGGATTGACTGGTACAAGGAGTCATAGTTTGAAGATATTAGGAGGAAGCTATAAAGGAGATGTCAGAGGTAGGTTCTTTATGCAGAGGGTTGTGAATGCATGGAATGCTTTGCCAGCTGTGCTGCGGATGCAGAGTCATTGGGGACATTTAAGTGACTGCTGGACATGCACATGGATAGCATTGAGTTGAGGGGTGTGTAGGTTAAGTTACTATATTTTACATTAGGATTAAACCTCGGCACAACATTGTAGGCCAAAGGACCTGTTCTGTGCTGTACTTTTCTATGTCCTCTATGTTCTAATGCCATCTCTGCCTTCACAAATCATGTTTTCTTTACGTTTATTACCAGTTTTGCTTCTCACAATCGTTCAAAGAGCTCTGCCAGCTGTACCATGTGATCTTTCTATGAGATGCTGAAGCTCACTTCATCATCCAGATAAACTGCACAGTTTGTTAACCCAGCTACAACTCTGTTCATGAGTCTTTGGAATGTGGCTGGTGTGATCTTCATTCCGAATGACATCACTTTGAATTGATATAGACCATTTGGGGTTACAAACGCAGAAACTCTTTTGCTCTCTCTAATAAAGGTACCTGCCAAAAACCACGCAGTAAGTCCAACTTTGAGACATAACTGGTTTGTCCATCTTTCTCTATTTAGTTCTCCAATCTTGGTATTGTGTATGAGTCCAATTTTGTTATGGCGTTGACTTTCCAATAGTTTACACAAAATCGTTGAGTCCCAACAGGTTAGTGAACTAACACAATCGGCAAACTCCATTCACTCTGACTTGGTTCAATCATCTCTTTGTTGAGCATCGCATCCACTTCCTCTGGATCAGTGTGGCTTTGCAAAGACTAAGTCTGTAGGGGTGTTGTTTTATCAGAACACCATTTCCTATTTCTACTTCATGCACCATAGTTCTCCCCATCTTATTTCTGCATATGTCCTCATACTACTGCAATAAACCTTTTAACTTGGTTCTTTGCTCCTGAGACAGATAAGACCATAAGACCATAAGACTTAGGAGTGGAAATAAAGCCATTCGGCCCATCGAGTCCACTCCGCCACTCAATCATGGCTGATGGGCATTTCAACTCCACTTACCCGCATTCTCCCTGTAGCCCTTAATTCCTTGTGACATCAAGAATTTATCAATCTCTGCCTTGAGGACATTTAGCATCGCGGCCTCCACTGCACTCTGCGACATTGAATTCTACAGGTCCACCACTCTCTGGCTGAAGAAATGTCTCCGCATTTCTGTTCTGAAATGACTCCCTCTAGTTCTCAGGCTGTGTCCACGGGTCCTAGTCTCCTTGTCTAACAGAAACAATTTCCTAGCGTCCACCCTTTCCAAGCCATGTATTATCTTGTAAGTTTCTATTAGATCTCCCCTTAACCTTCTAAACTCCAATGAATACAATCGTATTCATTGGGACTCAATGATAATTCACTAACTTATCCCACTCCTCAAAAACTTCCACATTATTTAACGTATTTTGAGGCACGTCAAATTCCATGATATCTGGATTTGATTCCTCACTCTGTCAGCCAGAAACTAACACCTGTTTCTCCAGTTCCCTGTCTCTATTATGGTAAGGTTTCAATATATTCACATGAAATACCGATACAGTTTTTTTCTATCCCACATCTTTACCGGATAGTTTAACTGGCTTAGTTTCTTTTCTCAATTTGATAGGGACCACTCAACCTGGCTTTGAAGGGATCTCCTACCACTGGTAACAAGACTAATATGCCATCTCCATGGGAAAATATCCAAATGTTAGAATTTTTTTTATCTGCCAGCTGCTTCATTCTATGCTGTGCCCTCTTCAGGTGCTGTTTAGCTAACTTACCTACCCAATTTAATCTCTCCCTCACCTCAGATACATAATCCAAATATGAGATTTCTGACTTTGGTCCTATCAATTTGTATTTAATTCATTTCAAAGACCCTCTTATCTTATGTCTGAATATCAATTCAAAGGGAGTGTATAGAACATAGGTAACAGGACAGTACAGCACAGACCAGGTCCTTTGGCCCACAGTGTTGTGCTAAGCATTTATCTCAATCTAAAATCAACTAAACCTACACACCCTTAAACTTACTGCTGTCCAAATGTTTGTCCAACAGTCGCTTAAATGTTCCTAATGTCTTTGACTCTAAACTGAGTAGATTCATTTGGGGCATCTGTAATGGTAAACAATACGAATGGGATACCTTTATCCCAATCATTGGGGTAATCCTGACAGTATACTTGGTTTTCAAGGTCTAATGCCACCTTTCCAAAGTTCCCTGGGATTCGGGATGATATGCATTTGATTTAAAGTGTTGTATGCCTCAGCTATCCATGACTTCCTTAAACAGCCTAGCAGTAAAATTAGACCCTTGGTCTGACTGAATCTGGGTAGCCCTATATCGGGTGAAGAAAGCTACAAACTCCTCTACCACCCTTTTCACCTTCACGTTCTATAATGGAATTGCCTCCAAACATCTGGTAGATACATGCATTATGATTAGCAAGTGCTGGTTCCCACTTTTAGTTTTAGGAATGGGACCTACACAATCAATCATAACCCATGTAAAAGGTTCTTCAAACCAAAGGTCCTGGTTTTATTACTACCTGTGGTTTATCTACCATTTAGCACATATGATATGTACGGCAAAATCTAACCACATCTTTGTGTAGTCCAGACCAATAGAAATGCTTTTGGACCTTAGCCTGAATCTTCTTCACTCTAGATGACTTCCTACTGGTAATTCATGTTCCATAACACTTCCTGTCTGTATGCTACCGACATCCCAATCTGGTGCACATCTGCCCATTTATCTTCTGCACTAACCTATCATGGTCTCTATTTTCATCTTAGGATTCTATCTTTAAGATAATAACCCTTAGGAATACGTTCTGATTCCTTTTCTGAGAATGCCCCAATACATTTATCTTTTATTGTCTCATCTTTCTGTTGTAATTTCATTATCCTTTCAGGACTAAACACTTCAGCCTGACCCTCTACCTGTTCAGGTTTTCCCTGCACCATTACATCAAACAGGGTGTCTGTTAACTGAACCTCAACTCCTTTGTCTTTCTTTTTAGTTTTTGCTTCATGCTGTGACTTATGACAGTGGCATTTGTTACTATGCAGTCTGGAAAAAGCCCAGGGTATTGTTCTTTGAACTCCTCAGTTCCCTGGTCTTCCTTTGGCTTCTCCACAACAAGGGGTGTCACTCCCACCTTGAATCCTGCTAAATAGTTCCTAAAAACAAACTGTATTCCTGGAACTGACACATTATCAATCATTCCCACTTCCCCAGTCTTGATTTTGTACTCCAACCTGATCTTACATAGGGGAATGCTAAATTTCTGTCCATCTATGCCACAAATTACCACTCTCTTCGGTAACATGTCAGAAAGAGTGCAAATATGTTCATCCCTTACTATTAGAGACAGATTAGGCCCTGTATCTCTCAAAATTATAACTTCTTTGCCTTGTCTCCCTGTTCTTCCTGAGTAAACTTTATCCACAGAGGCGAAGGTTTTGTAGAGACCAGGCACTAACTCAATATCCAGCCTCTGCTTAGGCTGTGCACTCTCCTGCAGCTCCTCGACTTTTCTTGGGGTCTTCTTTACTACTTTCACTAATGCCACTGGCTTAGCCTCTTTTACCATATCTTTTCCCACAGCGCCTTTCTTCAATGATCAACACCTTGACTTTACATGTTGCACCTCACCGCAGTGGAAACACCTGAGTTCTTTCACATCCCTTTCACTCGCTTGGGCTTTCTTTTTCATCTGTGATGAACTATTACCAGTGTGCTGTAATTTTTTTTAGTGTAAGATCTCCCCTTCTCCCAATTTCTAGCCCTCACAGGATGAAATTCTTGCCGGAAACTAAATTTTGCCTGATACATCAATGCATATTCATCTGCCATCTCTGCCACTCTTCTCACTTCTTGAACTTCCTGTTCATCCACCTTAGTTCTTATCATCTCTGGAAGTGAACCTCTAAACTCCTCCAGCATAATAGTCACTTTCAGAGCCTCATAAGTCTTATCTATTTTTAAGGCCTGCACCCATCTATCAAAATTACTATGTTTAATTCTTTCAAACTCAATGTAAGTCTGAACTGGTTCCTTCTTTATGTTCCTGAACCATTGTCTCCATGCTTCTGGTACCAATTCAAAAGCACTTAAAATAGTCTGTTATGTTATTCAGGTGGATATCCTCAATAGGTATGGGTTACTACCGGATTAAACTACAGTACCTCGGGCATATACCTGAGGCCGTTACCTGTCAAGTTTACCAGTGGTCCCTATTGACTGTATGGTCCTGATAGCTACAAACTCGGCTGGGTTTATCGCAGGTCTCTAGGTCCCTTCAGTTTATCCTTTCACCTAGGAGTGAGAGGGATTCACTTTAAGTCAATCCTAATGCCTTCTCAGCTAAGTTCTAGACTTAACATACCAACACAAAGGTAAACATATCTTATCAAATAAAGGTTCGGCGAATACGAAGTGTGTGGTGTAAAATATAATAGAAATTTATCAATATAATAAGTTGAATACTCACAATCAGATGTTTTCAGTTAATCACAATCGTTACAGCCTTTTTGAATGTTCTTAAAAGATACCTAGGATAAAAGCAGAGCTTAATACCTGAGTGTCCCAAATGGGATCTTCATAGACTAGCGTGTATCAGCTAGTTGGTTCAGATTGTATCTTCTTCAGGCTAGAATGCAGTGCCTCAACCGAGAATCTTTTAGGCAGGCGTATTTCAGCAAGCTCTTAGCCGTCCGTATGTTTCATCCGATCGGTCCGTATTTTGCACCAATGTGTCTTTTCTGCAAGCCTGGTGGTTCAGAGGATGGTTGGGTGACTCATTGTCTGTGTTTCAAGACAAGAGTGAGTTCTGTCTGTTTTAGCTCTGCTTTATATCCCTTACAGTCTAAGTTAAGCAATTACATCATTTGTTTAAAGAACTGGAATCTCAAACTGTGCCTCGGTCAGCATTGTTTAAAGGTCGCGTTAAACACTTAATTAGCTGAGAAAACAATAAGTAGCTGATAAGTAGCTGGTAGAGAGCAGTTGCCACATAGTCATAGTTATACTTAATTGTTGCTAGGCTAAAATACAATAAAGAGTTAATAGCATCATTGTTGCTACAATCTAATATAATCAGGTAAAATTCCACAGAAGAATTGAGTCTTTTCATGAAGAAGTAGACAGATCCCATGACACTTAACGAGTTAATAGCATCATTGTTGTTAAGCTTAATCTTATACAATATAATATAATCAGGTAAAATTCCACAGAGGAATCGAGTCTTTTCATGAAGAAGTAATGGATCCCGTGACATCCCCCTCTTGAAAAGCGAGATTTCCACATGTGTCTTTAAAAAGTTCAAATGATAGCTGAACAGAGTTCTACAATGATTGTTGTACCAATAGCAGCATGTATCAGGAGTTTTTCGTTTTTCTGCGCTCCATTATTATTATCTTCACTTTATTCATCAGCAGTGTAGTTTGTTGCAGTTGACGCTCTTATTATGAGAGCTATTGTGAGTAAAGCGGAAAAGGCAACATTAAATCAACGCATACATTTCATTTAATTATGCGAAATTATTCTGAGTCAGACTTCCCATGGCGGGTTTCATGATCAGATTCAGTTGTTGGGGTTCCAACGAATTTCATCAGTGGATTTCGTTTCCAATCATGTTGGTGGTCAAAGAGCCGGACCTCTGGTTTCCATGTTGGTTTTGGTTCGGGGCCTTGACAGCCATCGTGTTTCCAACTGTACCATGAAGTTTGTTGGACCATCCGTTTTGGTCTTTCATTCAGAATCCTCATTTTGTACTCATGGTAGTCTTTGAGATCCTGTTTGCGGTCTCTTTCGCATGCCATGTAGGGGGATATTTTGTGTTTTCTCCGGAGTTCCCTCAGGAGGCAGTCATTGTATCCAGGTGGGTTCTTATATTCTCTTTCCGTCCATTTCCAATCATGGGTCGGCGATGTATAAGTTACCACCGTTTCTATGGCTTTAGGTGACCATGTCCATTTTGACCATTCGGTTATCATATCGATTTGTGGATGAGGTAACGGTCTGTTGGCTTCTCTGGTTACGTAATTAAACTCGTCTTGTTTTATGTTGGATCGGAGCATGTTTAGGTCAGTTAGGTTTTCTTCATTCCGCTTTTGTAGTTTTGCAACATAGTTCAGACAGTCCACAAAGGTATATTTTCCTTTGGAGAGTATCATTAAGTGTTCAGCCAGGTTATGGCCTCTTCTACGGTCATACTGTACCATATATTCTTTTGAAAGGGGTGTTTGTCGAATGCGTTCCCCTTTGATCAAATCTGGGTCTGGCAACATCTTTGTTGGTTTGCATACAGAAAGTAATATGTTCATATTCAATTCTTCGAATAGCATTGAGCAAAATGTGCATATTAGTCTCTGTGCCTTTTTACGTCCATTACAATTTAAACATTGTCCAATGTTGTGTTCTTTTAGAACTGTTCTTGGCTCAGTCCACCATCCGTATTCCGTGTGGTGTTGGTTTCCTTCTTTCTAGTTACCCATTCTTTAATTTTTGGATATTGATAAAGGAATATTGAGGTTGTTTTTTTTTCGCATAGATGCAGAGGGTTTGTTGAGTTCCAGTAATGTAAGTTTTTGGTTCCATTTTGGTACGCAGGTTTTCTGTGGTTTTGGTTTCTTCCAAGGTGGTAGCTGCTTGGACTTATTTTGTTTTTCTGATTTAGCGTCACCCAAAGACGGGTCGCGTCTGTGTTTCAAAGGTTTGGTTTGGTTTTTGGTTTGGACAAACGAAGGTTTATCCTGGTTTGAGGTCTGTGTTAAGACCGAATGACAGACAATTAATGTCTTTAGAATCAAGTGAATGGTAGCACAAGAAATGGCCCATTCTGGTTCGTAATTAAAAGATATGATTATGGTTGAGGAGATCAGTGTTAAAAACGATCCCCATTCTCCCTTAGTAATTTCAAATTTTCTTCGTTTAAATTCAAAGCCAATCATAATTGTGAGAATTAGTCCTATACCTAGGGTCAAATGGACCCATTTATATTCTACCAAGCCCCAAAGGAGCTGGAGTCCTTTCAGAATGTTTCCTCCTATAATGGGTAGGTGGTGGTAGTAGGCGTCCCATAGACTTACGGGCATGACTACAGGGCTAAATTGTTCTTTCATGTGGGAGAAAATATCACATTGGTTCGAGAAATTCCCGTTCCTTCACAATAGTTCAGAGTCCCAAGTAAGTCTTGGTTTTGTTTTCCCAGGAAGTCTAGGACTTCTTGGTATTTGGTTGTGGTTTCATCCATGCTTGCCGGTCGAGGAAGCAGAATGTGGTTTATTTTCGTTCTGAAATCAATCCCTTGATTTAATGGCTTGAGAAATGGCCAAATTACGACCACAAACACCCAGAGTAGGATAAGTCCCACTAAGAGCGGTGTATGTTATTCTAGGCCAAGCCATGATAGAATCCAATAAATCCAATCATAGATTTGCACCCAAATGTTTGCAGTAGTTTGTAATACTGACATAGTCCCTGCATTAATATGCAAGTTATCATACCAATTTTTTCTTGATTCTTCTACACATATTTTTATCTCTTCCTGTAGAGTTTTTTGGTCAGCCTTCCTTTCTTTTGATATTAGGTTCTGGAAGGTCTTTAGCTTCTCGTCATCCGTTGGGCCCGAGAAGGTTATCTCCATCCATTGCTTTTCTGAATAGATGGTTAGCATTCTTTCAAAATGTTCTAGGTCAGGTTTGGGTTTTTCTATTTTTAGATTAATTTTTTTCTGCCGGGTTCTTATAAGTTTCTCTGTTTTGTCTCATAATTTTGCCATTACATCCGACATGTCCTGTCGTAACATTAAATTCTCCTGACTGGTTTGTTAGCCAGGTATTTCCAGATGGGAAGTACTCTATCTGGCAATCTTTTTTTTTTAACATATTGAACCGTGTTATTATCACAGGGTTTTAATAGGATTAAATTAGAGAATTCGATCAGTTGAGGCTGATTGTTAATTTGAATACATTTTTCCTTTTTCAGCCACCCATTTTTTAGGCTTTGCCAAATTGGTTGTTTTATTTTAGTTTCGTAATTTTCGTTTGTGAGGATGGATTTGATCTCTACTAGTGAGATCTTTAGTTGTTGATCTTTGTTTTCCACGTGGGATCTGTATACCCTTGAGGTTAAATCAGCTATTGTCCTGTTTTCTGTTCTTACGGTGTTATGCAACCATCGTCTAGTTATTACATTTAATTGATTTCTAAGGTCATTAAAGGCAATTTGCCAGGCTTGGTCTTTTTTGATTGTTATCACTTCTATTATTAGGTTTTTTGAGTTTTCCCATTGTATTTTCTGATTTTTGAATAAATCCTTAATATATGCTTCTGCCTGTTGTTGTCTATTATTATTATTATTATTATCATTATCGTTGCTGTTACTGCTTTTTTTGATTTGTGGTTATCACCAGCCATCTATCAGGAGAAGATTGTTCCCAAAAGGTGGCATTCTGCTTTGTTTTGTAGCAGTACATCCTGCCCCAATGGTAGCAGTACAGAGTTGTATTTTCTACTTTTATTTCAGTTCCCTGTCTTTGTGGGTCTTTTAAGAAGTATTTTAATTTTTTCCAGTCTTGATATACTGATTTCCATTTAGATGTTTGATTTCCATCTGGGTTTTCTGCCTCAGTGTTATACTTTTTGGTATTATTTTCATAGTAATTATCCTAAGGAACTTCATAAGTGTATCCACATTTAAATCTACCGTGTTCTATATATACTACTTTTCCTGAGTTGGGAATTTTGCAGGACCATGGTCCATGGGTTTCATTTCTTTTTGCTCTATTATCATTTGGGCAGTTTTGGAGGAGAGCGGTATTGTATCCTGATGGGCTATAACATTGTGTGGCTTTATCGGTGCATCCAATTATATGGGTGTTATTTTTATAATAATAGGATAGGAGCAGTTATAGTGGTTTTTTGATCCTGGATCTGATAGTCTGAACGGTTATACGTTTTGTATAAACAGTAGAGCCATCTATCTCTCTCTGAGGTTTCTTCATTTGTTGTAACATTTTGTATACTATAAGATAGTAATTCGTCTATCCAATTTTGTATAAGATTATCTATTCTTTGATCTTGTTCTTGGTTTTCATTCACAAGCTCCTGTTTTAAGACTATTATGTCTAAGGTGTATGTGTGTCCTATAATTTCTTCTCCTATTATTTCTGCTGAGGGTCTTGGATCTGTCCAAGTTTCATATTTTTGAGCTTGCGCAACATTTATCGTAATTAGTCCTAACATTACTAGGGCCATGTTGGATAGGGTTAATCCTCCTATTATTAGAGGCATTCCTGCTGAATTTGTCGAGTTACTGTTGCTGTCGGGGTTATTACCTGTGTTACATTCCAGGCTGCGCTTTATTACTGCCTGAAGTATCCATCCTATAGTTAGAAAGGCTAATACTATAAATAGTAGGGTGTGTTGAACTATATTACACTTAGAGCAGTGTTCTGCCGTGAGCTTCTTTTGTTTAATCGTCTTAGTCTCTTCTTTCTTGGTTTTTTTTGTTTTTTTGATTTAAGTTTAGGAGGGTTTCTTTACTTTTGGTATCCTTTTGCCTTTCCCTAATTGTCCTAACTCCATATTGTTCTGTTTTTGTTTTTTTTTCTTTAAATATTTGTTTCCAATTTTTTTTCATTTCTGCTGTTTACATCTCTCTTGGAGGTTAAAAATCCCTCCATTTGTTCCCTGTGTTTCTCTTCTTCTCCAAAATATACAGCCATCCAATCTGCCATGTTCTTAGTCTTTGTTAACTGGTCTTATATTATCTACAGATAAAGTCCTTTCCTTGCCTTCCTTCCCGACTGTCACTGTCCTATTTCCTACTTGGATTATCTGTTGAGGCAAATGATAGCGGGCTTTAAAGGCTCTTCCTGATTTATTTTGTTTTTTCTCTTGTACCCAATCTCCTACTTTAGGTTGCCAAAATTTTCTGTCTTCTTGAATTTTCTGTTCCCTTTGTTGTCTTAATTCTTCTTTTTTAGTTTTTAGGAGATCTATCCATTCTTTTTTAAGTTTAGTTTGGGTTTCTATTTCAGGCTTATTTTCTGTATTCATTTGTACTCCATATCTCAAATAGTGCGGAGTTATATGGTTCTCTGCTCCTAAGAGATCTATGGGTGTGTTATTGATGGCCAGCTGCACCTCCTTCAACCATTGACTCCAACTACCACCGCGAGTGCACAATAATTTTGCCAAGGCTAGTTTGACATCTTGGTTTCTCCGTTCTACCTTTCCTGCTGATTCAGGATGGTAAGGTGTGCTAAACTCAAGCTGTATCCCATGAGCGGTACACCACATGTTAAAGTCCTGGTTTTTAAAGCCAGGTCCTTGGTCTGTATGAATTACTCTGGGAGGCCCGTTAGCGACCAGAATCAACTCACTAGCTTCTATAACATCTTGTGTCCTACAACTCTTTGTTGGGATCAGGGTGGTGAATCCGGTACATTCATCAATACATACTAGGCAATATTTATTCGGTCTTTTAAATGGCTTTTTCCCGTGAGAGGTCGGCAATGGGCCGATAAAATCCATTATCCATTTATCCCCGGGCTCCATATTTTGTGACTGAATAATTTTCGGTTCTTTTTTAGTTCCTCCCTTGATATTATATTTTAGGCAAGTTTTGCATTCATTACAATATCTTTTAACTTCTGCATTCATCCCAGGCCACCAGTATTTCTGCTTTAGGTGTGACTGAGTGGTTTTTATTCCTGGATGCACGGCCCCTAAGCCTTCGTGGGCCGTCTTGATAAGTTCTTTTCTCCCTTTCCTAGGGGGTATTATCTTAGCCTGTTCTGTGGTTTGATCTTTAAATTTGGTTTTGACTACCCCATCAGATTCTTCCCAGTAGTCCTGATTTTTAGGGTATCCTTTTACTTCCTTGCCCTGAAGTAAGTCTTCCAATTCTTTGTCCTGATTCTCTTTTTTCATTTGCCTAGTTATTACTCTTATTTTATATTCTTTTCCCAAACTTGAGGCTTTGGCTGCTCGGTCAGCTAGATCATTTCCTTTTTTGTGTTCACCTTCTTTCTGGTGTCCTCTGACATGTATTACTTTTACATTTGGGAGGTTTTCTTTTAATCTAGCTATTTCTTCCCATATTTGTCTATATTGTATGGGGTGATTCCTACAATCATGGAATCCTTTTTCACTCCATTTATCTAGTTCCTCGTTATAGCCTCTACTGGCATAAAAGCTATCTGTACAAACGAGAATTTGGAGTTCTGCAGGAAATTGGCTTGCTTCTTTTAAGGCTAATTCTAACGCCTTTACTTCTGTTTTCTGGGCTGAACCTCCCAGTGGTCCTTTTATTTCTAAGACCTTTTCTTCTTGGAACTCATTGTTTAGTTTTGTACCGATTACTATTCCTATTCCTGTTAATTTTTCTTCTTTACCTTGTTTATCCAGGCCTCTTTGGGCACTACCATCTGTATAGATGTACATATCTGGATTGAATTCAGTTTTTTCTTCAGTAGCAGCTAGTTTATATTTCGGTGTCCACCAAGTATCTGTTTTTCCTGTAAGGGGCTGTATTTCTATAGTGGGGTCAGCTAGTAGGATATCCCATTTTTCATACCTGGCCGAGTGGACCCTTTGGCTCCTTTCTATTTTTTGTTGTTTGGATTGTAATTCTGCCAATTCCGTGAGGATTATTATCTTTCCTTCCCCTTGGATTTTTCTGATGGGTTCCACTGCTCTAGTTATGGCTACCCATGTTTTTTCTATTTTTGGGTATTTCCTCTCTGTTTCTGTAAAGTTTAAAGAGATATATTGGAAGGGTTTGTTCTGTCCTTGACTGGTTACTCTTACGGTGGCACTTTCTTGCCCTATAATTACTTCTAGTGTAATGTCTTTCCCTGGTTCATGCTTTCCCATGTTTTCTGCTTTATTTAATTGGTTGATTAGTTCATTTAGGTTATTTTGATCTTCTTCAATCCATGAGAATACTTTCTCGGTTAGTTTTTTGTACAGGGGTTTAGATATTTCTGCATATCCTGGGACAAAGTCTCTGGCATAGTTACATAGGCCTAATATTGCTTGTAATTCTTTAATTTTGGTAGGAGGTTGAATATCAGCTATTTTTTCACTGTATTCTTCAGTTAGTCCTTTTCCTTCATTGGTTAGTTCCACTCCTAAGTATTTTACATTTTCTCTGGCGATCTGGGATTTTGCTAGTCCAATTATATATCCCTTATGGTACAGGTGTTCCATTATTCTATGTAGGCAGGCAAAATGTTCTTCTAGGTCACCATGAGTGATATAAATATCATCTACATAGCATTCTATTTGTCCTGGCGGAGCTAAGTTTTGTACTGTTTTTCTGACTTCTGCAGAAAATATTACTGGGCTGTTTAGGTATCCCTGAGGGAGTCTGGTCCAAACTAATTGTCTCCCTAGGGTGTCTGTTATGGCTGTATATGGCCACTCTTCTTTTGGGATTGGATGACTCCAAAATCCATTTGATAAGTCTAGGGTAGTTTTATATTTCTCCCTTCTTAAGGTATTCAATGTAGTCTGAGCTCCTTTAAAGTATGACGAGAAGGGCACTGATCCTGAATTCAAGTCTCGGTAGTCACAGACAAGTCTGTACTTTCCTGGCTTATCAGGCTTTGGTATTCCAATTATGGGTGTATTGTATGGGGATCCTTTTTCTATTAGGACTCCCTGTTCCTCAAGTCTTTCTATGACTTTTTGGATTTCCCTAGCTATCTCTGGTTTGTTGATGCCATACTTCTTTTTGATTTTGAAGTGTCCCATTCCTGTGGGAGTGGGATCAATGTTTAGATTACCGCAATGGTATGAGTCTTTTTGCCAGATTTCCCAGTGAGTTTGCACTAGGTGTTTTATTTTTGCTCTGATTTTGGGGTTGCTTTCTTTATCTAAAATTTCTTTTAAGTCTTCTGTTCTTTTGTCTTCTGTTTGTTCTAGTAGTTTGTGTCCTTTAATGTCTTCCCATCCTAATATTACTGGTTCTCCCTGGTCTTTTAGACCTTCTATAATTAGAGCTTTAGTCTCTATTTGTTTTCCATTTTTTAGGATTAATTTGATTTTTCCTACATCTGCCCATTTTACAGGTGCTCCTATGCCCTGATAAGGTTCTGTTCCTACTTTTGGTATGTTTAGTTTTTCTGCCAAACTTTTGTCCATTAATGACATTTCTGCCCCTGTGTCTAGCATTATTGTGAGCCATTGCTGTCTGTGGGGTTTATACCCCTCTATTTTTCCTTGTTCTTGAGGGTAGCATGGTTCTGCTGCTGTCTGTCTGGGTTTTCTCACCATCCCTGTCTGGTGTATTCTTTGCCCTTCTGTATTCCTTTCGTCCCCTTGTGTTTGCACTCTGGCTGATCCAGAGGTTATTGCTTGTCCCTGACTGTTTCTGGGTCTCAGGTTGTATCGTTCTTGTTGAACTTGTCCATTTGGAGGCCTAGGTCTAAAATTTTGTTGGGGTGGCCTATATTCCCGAGGTTGTTGTGGTTGCTGGGCTGGCTGTAGTGGAGGTTGGTATCCCCCTCTAGCTCTTGGGTCTTGATAATTCGGAATGGGGTTTCTCCCTAAATAGTTTGGGCTTACTCCTGGAATTGGTCTAGGAGGTAGCTGCTGTCGGGGAGGTCCCTGGTTTCTGGGTTGGACTTTTTCCACTACCTGAACCAATGGTTCATATTGGGGTCGGTATGTCCATGGTTTTCTTTGGTTTTGTTGGCGTCCTTGCGCCTTGGATTTCTGGGTTTCTGATTTAGGTTTTTCTGATTTCCTTTCCTTGGCTTCTGGTTGAGGTCCGTGGGGATTTTGTTTTCCTATTCTATCTAGGGATAGATTGAGGACTTCTCCTAAGTTGATTAATTCTTGTCTGAATACTTGCCATGGGTTTTGTCCCTGTCCTAGTGCTCTGTTTGTGGCTTCCCTGAGCCTGTTTACATGGCCTTCATTCTGGAATTGTCTGAATAATTGCGACCTGACTTGGACATAGTTTATTTCTAGATCTTCAGTGGATTGTGCTACCTGGAGCATTGTTCTCCCTGATTCCAGGAGTGTTTTGAATATCTTGTTGGCTGCTTCTGCTCTTTGGGTTCCATATACCCGGTTGTGGGCTTCATGGAGTATGGTAACTAGATTTATGGTGGTGTGCGGTTCCTGATCTAAAGCAGGACAATCCAGGGCTTTAAATAAATCTGAATTTTCTTGGGGGGTTAGTCCTTCCAAGAAGGCTTTTAGTTTTTCGAAATGTTGAATTATATATTTTATTGCTGCTCTGTCATCTGAGGGAAAGTCTAGGAAGCAGATTTTAAAATTCTTCAGTGAGGGATCACCGTACACACGGCGGGCTGCTACCGGTTGTGGTGCTTGTCCGGCTTGTCCGGGCCTGGGATTATTGATTAGCCATCGGGCTTTTTCTACAGCATGTTGCGCCACTAGGACTTGTGCTGCTACTCTATTTAGTTGGGGTATTTGGAGCACTCTGTCTGCTGCCACTATAATTTGCTGAGCTATATCTTCTGCCCAGGCATGTTCTGACATGCCTGGTACTAGCGGTACTTCTCTTCCCCTTAGGTCTGTTTCTCTTCTAATTACTGTTACCGTATGTTGAGCTGGTAGAACGCCAGCGGTATGCTGGTGGGCTGGTTCTAGGGGGTTTCCAGTTCCATCTGCTGGTATGCATCCATCATAGTGATGGTGAGTTCCATCTACATATTCTATTCTGAACCTGTATCGGAGTCTTGCTGCTATAGGTTCTCCATTGAGTCTGTTTAGTCCTTCTAGGACTGACTCATCTGCCCTCAGTCTTACCTCCTGACCTCTTAGGTTAGGTGGGGAGACTATATTGTCGTTTCCTGCTGCGACTATTTCTGCCCAATCATTTCTAAAATAACAGGCAGGTATATTGGCCATTTTCTTTTTCTTTTTGAGGGGCTTTTATATTTTTTTTTGTACTATTCGCTATATCCCTACAGAAGGAGTTTATTTGGTGACAAAGATAATATTTACGCCGTGAGGTTCAAGATAGTGCAATCTCTCGAGCCCCACGTTGGGCGCCAATTGTTATGTTATTCAGGTGGATATCCTCAATAGGTATGGGTTACTACCGGATTAAACTACAGTACCTCGGGCATATACCTGAGGCCGTTACCTGTCAAGTTTACCAGTGGTCCCTATTGACTGTATGGTCCTGATAGCTACAAACTCGGCTGGGTTTATCGCAGGTCTCTAGGTCCCTTCAGTTTATCCTTTCACCTAGGAGTGAGAGGGATTCACTTTAAGTCAATCCTAATGCCTTCTCAGCTAAGTTCTAGACTTAACATACCAACACAAAGGTAAACATATCTTATCAAATAAAGGTTCGGCGAATACGAAGTGTGTGGTGTAAAATATAATAGAAATTTATCAATATAATAAGTTGAATACTCACAATCAGATGTTTTCAGTTAATCACAATCGTTACAGCCTTTTTGAATGTTCTTAAAAGATACCTAGGATAAAAGCAGAGCTTAATACCTGAGTGTCCCAAATGGGATCTTCATAGACTAGCGTGTATCAGCTAGTTGGTTCAGATTGTATCTTCTTCAGGCTAGAATGCAGTGCCTCAACCGAGAATCTTTTAGGCAGGCGTATTTCAGCAAGCTCTTAGCCGTCCGTATGTTTCATCCGATCGGTCCGTATTTTGCACCAATGTGTCTTTTCTGCAAGCCTGGTGGTTCAGAGGATGGTTGGGTGACTCATTGTCTGTGTTTCAAGACAAGAGTGAGTTCTGTCTGTTTTAGCTCTGCTTTATATCCCTTACAGTCTAAGTTAAGCAATTACATCATTTGTTTAAAGAACTGGAATCTCAAACTGTGCCTCGGTCAGCATTGTTTAAAGGTCGCGTTAAACACTTAATTAGCTGAGAAAACAATAAGTAGCTGATAAGTAGCTGGTAGAGAGCAGTTGCCACATAGTCATAGTTATACTTAATTGTTGCTAGGCTAAAATACAATAAAGAGTTAATAGTATCATTGTTGCTACAATCTAGTATAATCAGGTAAAATTCCACAGAAGAATTGAGTCTTTTCATGAAGAAGTAGACAGATCCCATGACACTTAACGAGTTAATAGCATCATTGCTGTTAAGCTTAATCTTATACAATATAATATAATCAGGTAAAATTCCACAGAGGAATCGAGTCTTTTCATGAAGAAGTAGACGGATCCCATGACACTTAACGAGTTAATAGCATCATTGTTGTTAAGCTTAATCTTATACAATATAATATAATCAGGTAAAATTCCACAGAGGAATCGAGTCTTTTCATGAAGAAGTAATGGATCCCGTGACAAGTCTGTTTGATATCTGTATAATCTCTTGACCCCTCATCTGACAGCATTGCAAATACCTCACTGGCTCTGTCTACCAGCTTAGTCTGAACTAGCATTCCTCACATGTTCTCCGACCACTCCATCTGCCCAGCCAATTTTTCACATGTAATGAAAATGGCTTCAACATCTTTCTCTTCAAAATGTGGCAATGTTTTAATGTATTTGTATATATCACTACCATCTTTCTTCATCTCCATCCTGTTAACTTGACTTTCCTGACTAATTCGCTACTTCTGAAGTTCAAATTCTCTCTCCCTTTCTCTTTCTTCTCTCTATCTTTGCTCAGCTCAGAACCTTCTCTCCCTTTCTTTTTCCTCTCTCTATTTTTCTTCTCTCGCTCTTTCTCTCTTTCTTCACTCTCTCTTTCTCACGCTCTCTCTTTTATCTTTTCTCTCTTTTTTTCTCTCATGGCACTTTTTTTATCTTTCTTGATCTTCTAACTCCATTTGCCACAATTACAATTTAAGTTTTTCTAACTTAACTGCCCTTGTCTGTTCCGCTGATACACCTCAGTGCTTAACCAACTCCATTACAATTCCAGCCTTCCCTTCATCCCTGGTTAAACCCAATTCTAACCTATTCGCTAATTCTAAAATTATGTCCTTCTTTCTTTCTAAATTTTCTTGGCAAATTTGGAAGCATCTTAAAACCCCAGAACTTTTTTTTAACAATCTTAAGAGCCATTTCTCTCACTTTAATTTACCCAACCACAGGTAACCAAAATTAAACAATTTGCCTCACCTAATTTTATTTAAAAATCTAGGACACTAATCGGCAAGAGGTTAAATCTGCTGGGATCTTTCGTACCCCAAATCTGTTCAAATCTGACCAAATCTCAGACTGGATCTGTCTAAACTGGTCCAAATCCCATACCTGAGCCCCCAAACTGTTATGACATGGCGGCGAACACCTTTTGTTAATTAAAATAAGCATCCAGAAAAGCTCACCTTGCGTCCGAATCTGTTAAAATATGAGTGATAGAGAACTCCCAAATTCCACTATTTAAAGAAAATAATATCAATTTATTCTTTAACTCTAAAAGTGAACATTAAGCAACAACTATTTACAACTCTAAGCCCCCCCCCCCCCCCCACTTCTCTTAACTGTATTATCTGCCTCCAACTCTATAACAATATGCTGTTTTGATAACTTCAACTTAATTTTGAAACCATATAGTGGCTGCTGTCTTTGGTGTCTGTCTTCTTCTGGCTGAAGATCTCCCTGGCTTGACTTTTTCCTTTTTACTGTGAAGATATTCCATATGAAAAGGTACTTTTGATAGAGTGTGTTTCAATGTCTTGGGTCTGTCTCTCTATGGCAGTTGCTTGGACTGATTTTCAAAATGCCTGCCTTTTTTTTATATCCCCAACATTGGATTGCTTCATTGGTTTGATGTTGGCAAAACATTAAATTCAAACCCGATTGGGATTTAGTATCCTGTGGTATAATTTAAAAGTGATTAGTTAAATTTGAATTGTTGTCAAAACAGCAACCAACTCAGGTATCTATTTCACAGCCAAATGTTACATATTTTCAGTTTTCCAGTATACTCTGAGACTGCTCCTGTAAGCTCTCAGTGCAGAATAGCATTCACTCTCTCTGAATGGTACAAACCATGCCTTCAACTTCATAACACTAGTTCTGGATTTCCCAAAAGAAGAAGAATAATTTTCATATCTGTCCTGTCAAACTCCTCACGATCCTATAGATATACCTTAATAAACCTGTCCAGAGGTTTTGTTACACACTTCTGGAGGAAATTGAACACAAGTCTCCTGGCTTCTCCATCTCCTATATATTCCAACTAAATCACCTTTCACTTTTTTAAAGTCCACAGAGAAAAGTAAAATCTGTTTGACCATTCCATTAAGTCAACATGGCCATTCCAGATCTTAGACAATTAAACCTTTTCTAAACTATTTACAACACATTTACATCTTTCCTAAATAAGGAGATCAAGCCTGTCCATGGTACTGCAAACGTCATCTCATCAATGTTCTTTAAAACTGAAGCAGAATCTCCCTATCTTTATATTCAATTCTTTGCATAATAAATTAGATTAGATTCCCTACAGTGTGGAAACAGGCCCTTCAGCCCAACAAGTCCACACCGCCCTCTGAAGAGTACCTCACCCAAACCCATTTCCCTCTGACTAATACACCTAACACTGTGGGCAATTTAGTATGGCAAATTCACCTGGCAGGCACATCTTTGTGACTGTGGGAGGAAACCCACGCAGACTCAGGGAGAATGTGCAAACTCCACACAGACAGTCAGCCGAGGCTGGGATCAAACCTAGGACCCTGGTGCTTTGAGGCAGCAGTGCTCACCACTGAGCTACCGTGCCGCTCAATTATATATAAATTAATTCTTACTTTTTTGCAGTTTTACAAATATTTATGAGATGTTACTTGTATTCTCTACAGTGGAGAGAATCTACAGTACTTTTTCAATTCATCTGCTATCTCATCATATATTTTACATTAATCCCAGACTCTTGCACTAATGTTCAATGTGTTAACTCCTTTCTTTTCAAAATGGCTATATAAATAAACACTTGCTATTGTACAGATCACACCATTTTATTTTCTATACTTTTGGTTGTGAAGAGAAATGAAAACAAAAACACTGTGAAATGAAATTCTGCACTTTTAAAAACAAGTTATTGAAACTTTTTTTTATCAGCTCTCAGAATGTCAGTATCTCTGATACTGGACTAGTGGTGCCGGAAGAGCACTGCTGCCCAGGCAGCAACCGAGGAGCAGCAAAATCGACGTCCCGGGCTTTTGCCCGAAACGTCGATCCCACCGCTTCCCGGACGCTGCCCGAACCGCCGCGCCCCAAGTTATTGAAACTTATTGTATGTGTTCACACTGTTGATTTGGTCAGCAATCACTAGCAAATTGGTTTGGCAATTGTGGCCAGTCATGGATGCCAAAGGTTCATCACTCTTATGTGAACTTCTGATTGATTGCCAGGTTACTGACCAGCTTTTAACTATAAACAGTAGAGTGAGAAAATCATCAGGCTGCTGGAAAGGCTGATGAGGTGCCTCCCTCTCAGAAGTAAAACTACTTGAAATCAAAGAAAGCCAATTGTTTTTCCCATCAGCAGCTTAATCAGTTGCCCTTACCCAGTAACTAAGAGACTTCATAGTTAATGTATCAATTTGCCTGTAGCTCCTGTGCAAATATAAAGGAATCTGGAGGAAAGAGATTGAAGGACAGAAAGTCTTGAAAATCAAAAAGATAATCTTTGCAAATCTAAAACCTGCTGCTATTGAACTGTGGTTCCCAGTGTATTTTGCCTCCATGCATAAATCTAATTTATTTTGTTTGGCTTCATTTGTCCCCATCTGCATGAAGTGATTTAGAAATGTGTTATGTTTTAACCAGTAGAGTTTTAAGTTGGTAGCTTATAGCTCTTTACTTGTGATTAGAATTTGCTCGTTTTAAACAAAGGTAGTTCCAGTTAGGTACAGGAACCTGGTTTTCCATTTACTTGATTCCATCAAACATGGGAAATAGGCAATTTGTGTGTTTTGATTAAATCATTCATGTTAAGATGATCTCAGGTAAACTGAGGCTCAAGAATTAGTGCATTTTCCCATGTAGGTTGCAACACTATCTATTTTTCCATTGATAGCTAGCTTTCATTTGCAATTTATTCTTCTGTCTTTTGAGACATTCTTTATTCATTTTTAATATTCTGTCCACTTTTCAGACCTGTTTGCCATTTTAAGCAATTTTTTTTAAGTTTAATTCAATCTTTAACTTTTTTTTAGTTAACCCTGAATATTTGGCTCTCCTCTTGGAATTTCTCTTTCTCATCAGAATGCATCTACTTTGTGTATTCTTTGAGTTTGCTCACCCATTCACAGGTTTATAGCTGATCATCTACCTCAAATACTCACCTTGCCACATATCTCATTATGTCTTAATTTCCATGATAACCAAAAAAAAGACGGTCAAACTGGTTTGAATATGCTCAGTTAATGTGAATCCACATTTCTGTGGAGTCAAAAACATGAAAGGTTCATAACAATGTGAACGACAAAATATGTCCCAATTCTGGTTCCAAATGGCCAACGCCCTATCTGGACAATCATATTTTGTGAGATTAAATGAGGATTCATCAATCTGATAGGTTGAAAAGTAATTTTTTTGTTGCACTATTGTCATGTCACATGCACCCTGTGAGGGATATCTAAGGCAATTAGTATGTGTAGTGAATATCTGACATCAGAAGATGAGTTCTAGTCATAAAACACTGTTCTTGAGAGGAGCTAATGAGAGATATTAGGTTTCTGTGCTTACTTCCAATGCTGCGTGGAATTGTTTTAGTGGTCGTAGTGTGAAATTATTCTTAGGTTGAGCCTGATGTCGCACAAGAAATGACCACGTATATCTGATATGGAGTCACTATGAAGTAATATGTAATTAGCCCACTGTCTGCTTACTTACAGTCAAATATTTTATGTGGGCATTCTTCCCCACATTATATCAATTGTACAGGCTAATACTAGCAGACAGGATGGTGGCAGCGATCTGCCATGGTATCCCAGACGGTTCAAATGCTTGGTCATGACAATGTAAGAGATTTCACATAATCAGAAACGACACTGATTAGAGGCATCTCCACTGACCAGCTTATGAACCATCTGGGCAATTAGTCAACAAGGTAAACTACAATTGCTGTTTGCTTAGTGCTGACAGAGAAAAAAAAGCTTATCATAGTCTCTGATAAAAAGATGTGTAGGTTAGGTAGACTGGCTATGCTAAATTGTCCCGTAGTGTCCAGGGATGTTTAGGTTAGGTGGGTTAGCCATGGTAAATATGGGCATATGGGAATAAGGTGAGGCAGCTAGTTCTGTGTGTGATGTGCTTCTTTGTTGTCATTTAGGTTAACTTTGTTACATCAGTTAGGATACTCAACTTCATCTTTGGTTTTTCTCTTCTTTACAATTGTCATCTTTCATGGTTTAACCAATCTAGTGAATCTTTTTCTATATTATGATTCTCCCAATTTATTGTCAACATGCCCAAAGATATGCAATCTTAAATGAAAATTTGATACCATTTATAGTTTCACTTTCATCAGTTAAAGCATGCCACCATTTTTATCTTCTAGCTTTCAACCATGACATCTGTCTGAATCCCTTACAGAAACAATACAAATGTACTTTAGCATTTCTGCACTTCCACTGGCTTCATGAAAGTGTAAATGTTATGATTGCAGTAACAGAGTACGAAAGAGTAAATTAACATTTTTTATAACAACTTCAAGCATTTAAAACTGTATAGTATGGCCACAAATAGATATAGTTAGTTGGTTAAGGGGGACAACAGTTTTAATTCAATTTGAGAAGGTTTCAGAAGTATAGATCAAGGGATAGCTTACCTCAAGGGTGGGAAATTTTCAGAATGAATTGCTGCCTACGTTAAATTATAGAAATTCTTAGCTCAATCTTGTTCAACCCTAAGGTAGTTGAAGCATTGTTTGAGATGCTACAATTGGTCTTGGGTCACTTTGTTTTTATTTTCAGAGAGCTATATTATTGATTCTGAATAAAAGTGCTTGTGAAAATCTATGTTGAACTTGAAGACACCCTCCTTTCCATTTCCTATGATCCTATTGCGAGAATTGCTCAGAGTAATGCAACGGAATATATGCCGCCATAGTACAGAGGTGGCATTGATCAGGCCATTCATCATCTTCTATAACTAGGACCAATACATTTACTGAATAAATTGCTATCTTTGATCATTAAGAATTCATGTTGTAGCACTTGCAGCAATTTTAGAAGCATTTTATCACAGAATCTGTGAGAGGGCAACACAGAGGGCATCACTTTGACAGTTTGTTAGATGAAGATGGTTAGGGTTATCTCTATTGCAATAATTTTACCTGTACTGAAGTACTTAAGGCTATCGGTCTACAAATCACTTCTGGTGCAAACATTACTGTTGATATGATCTGCACTATTAAATGCACCACTAAATACAAGGTGTCCTTCAAATCATAGAAGGTGAGAGGTAAAACACATCCTTCATTAAAACACATGTAAATTGAGTGTGTAATTTTTCAAGTTAAATACCAAACTTCAGCACGTTTATAATTAGAAGGCTGCATCATGGGGTGAACTAAGATGTGGTCATTAGTTGATGTTCTCCAGGAAGGTTACTCCAGCTACATGCAAGACAATAATTTGTCACAAATCGGTGTCATCTATTCTGTCCTCCACACAGTTTATAAATAAACAAAGACAAGTCCCAGGGTCTATTTTTTGTGTATTCCCATTGGATTCTTATACGTTTGGAGGAAATTCTTTACAGGCAGCTATGGACTAAGAAGTGAATTTCAATTTGTCAGCTCCTCAAATCAATTTATGAGTAAGTTTCCTGACTTTTCCTTCAAAATATTAGATCAAATGTATTTTATGGTTATCTCAAATAAAATAACTCTATTTTACATGATATGTTTTGTTACACACTTTTATACAACAAAGCAACCTGAGTTATCCTCCTCTGCCTTTGAAATTGTGCCTATGAAGTAGGATTTTGGGACTTTTTGCAGCGCAGTTTATCATCACAATTTTTTCCACTGTCATGTGGAGTTCTCCTATAGCATTTAACTAATGACAAACAAGCTGTGTGTTTACATGTAGGGAGGGACTTTTGAAAAATGATAACATACCATCTTGGTCTATTAGGGTTTTAACTCAAAGCGTTAACTGAAAGATAATCTCTATCTTATTAAAAATCTTAAGGAAATTATTAGCCTTGGTCATTGAAGCTACAGAAATTTTCCATCATTCAATATTTTAAATTTCATCTTACCCTTCAAGTTTCCATTGTATTTTGATATTTTATTACTGTACTTGCTGATCTATATAGAAGAAAGGGACATCTGCTGAAAACTGGCAGTGTTGTCTAAAGTGTACAGATCAACATCCAAAGACAGATAATTGATTGTGGTTTCATCCAGACAAAACCATGAGGTTTTGGATGTAGGTTTGCTCACTGAGCTGAAAGGTTCATTTCCAGGCATTTCATTACCTTACTAGTTAACATCTTCAATGGACTTTATGCAAAGCGATGCTGAAACTTCCTGCTTTCTATTTATATGTTTGGGTTTCTTTGGGTTAGTGATGTCATTTCCTAATTGTGATGTTATTTCCTGTGATGAAGTCACTTCCTGTTCCTTTTCTCAGGGGGTGGTAGATAGGGTCTAACTTGATGTGTTTGTTAGAGTTCTGGTTGGAATGTCATACTTCTAGGAATTCTCATGTATGTCTTTGTTTGGCTTGTCCTAGGATGGATGTTCGACGTTTCGGGCATAAGCCCTTCATCAGGAAACTGATGAAGGGCTTATGCCCGAAACGTCAAATTTCCTGTTCCTTGGATGCTGCCTGACCTGCTGCGCTTTAACCAGCAACACATTTTCAGCTCTGATCTCCAGCATCTGCAGACCTCACTTTTTACCCAGGATGGATGTATTGTCCCAATCGAAGTGGTCTCCTTCCTCATCCGTATGTGAGAATACTAGTGAGAGAGGGTCATGTCTTTTGTGGCTAGTTTTCTGCCTGTTTATCCAATGTATTGTTTGTTACAGTCCTTGCATGGTATTTTGTAAAGGATGTTAGTTTTGCTCATTGTCTCTAAAGGGTCTTTCAAGTTCATTAGCTGCTGTTTTAATGTGTTGGTGGGTTTGTGGGCTACCATGATGCCAAGAGGTCCGAGTAGTCTGGCAGTCATTTCAGAGATGTCTTTGATGTAGGGGAGAATGGCTAGGGTTTCTGGATGTGTTTTGTCTGCTTGTTTGGGATTGTTGCTGAGAAGTTGGTGGACTTTGTTCATTGGGTACCCATTCTTTTTTAACCTATGGTATAAGTGATTTTTCTCTGCTCTGCGTAGTTCCTTTGTGCTGCAGTGTGTGTTGGCTCATTGAAATAATGAATCAAATTTTCTCAAAACTCGCTAAAGCTATGAGACAACAGAGTTTAGAACAGAAAATCCTAAGGTTTTCTTTTTCTTTCCTCTAGTTTCCATGATGATAGTTTATATATCCCATCTCCTAACTACATGGTATTCTTAAAACACCTCCCAATTACATACTTGAGTGTAGGGTCAGTTTCTTCAGATCTAGCTTCCTGATGCCTGGTGTTCAGTTCCTAATGACCTAGCCCCTTCCACCAGTTTTGAAGGCCAATGCAGTTGAGACAAAGGCCTCATGTTACTGAAGTTCACAAGGGTGCCTTCCTACTGTCCCATGATATCTAATCCACCTTGAGTCACAAGAGTACTTCAGTACAGAAACAAGTCCTTTCAGACCAATTCATCCATGCCGAACAAGTTTCCAAAACTAAACTGGCCCAAGACAACTGCTTATTCTAGTTATCAAAGTAATAAGCCTCCTGAAATACCTCCCAACACTTTTAAATATTTCATTAATTAACAAAGTTAAAAATCTCAAAACTAAACTAATTTGGCTGCATTTAGCCCATATTTTAAAATTAGTATTCTCTAATTGATTATATTTCCTGTCTACAAAAGCTACATGTTCCCATGTTTGATGCATTAACATATCATCTCATTCAAATTATAAGTTAAAATGAGTCAAATCTTCTGGTCTCTGAATCATTGGAAATGAAATGTTTAACTGAAGTTGATTTAAGGGAGCTCTGTGGATGCCCTGACAATCAAACTTACATGGAATTACCTGAGAAATGGTGATGCCCGATGGGCAATGTGTTTGCTCTCTGAGACTCTACAAATGCCCCTCTTTCTCAGATAAAGAAGGAGATTTTAGACTTTTCCATGATATTTACCTGGATAATTTCTCAGGAAATTTTAGATCGATTAAAATCTCATTTAAAGTCTGAAAGACCACCCAAACGATTGCCCCTCAAAAATGTTAACCTGATGCCCCAAACTGATGACCACCCTTCTACGCACTGATACCCTGAACATATCTCATATGAATTAGAAACAGAATTAGGCATTTCAAACCATTGGGCCTGCTTTGCCAATCAGTATGACTACAGTTGCCCTGTCTGTGTTCTGCATTCCACTTTTCTATCCATTCCCAATAATCATCAATTTTCTTGCAGAACAAGAATTGATCTACTTCCATCTTAAAAATATTCAATGACCCTGCTTCTATGGCCTTCTTAGGCAAAGAATTCCAAAGTCACATGACCCTCTGAGAGAAAAAATAATTTCCTCAATGATCTCCTTTTAATGTCCTAAAAGGGTGACCATTAGTTATAAAGCTGTTTCCCCTATTTGGTCTCAAGAGGAAACATTCTTTCCATGTTTGCCTTGTCCATTCCTTGTAAGCATCCATTAGATCACACCCTCAGTTTTGTAAACTCAGGACAAACAAACTAGTCTGTCCAATGTTTCCTCAAAGACAACTGCTCATTTTAGTTATCAAAGTAATAAGTCCCCTGAAATGGCTCCCAACATTTTAAAATATTTCATTAATTAACAAAGTTAAAAATCACACAACACCAGGTTATAGTCCAACAGGTTTAATTTGGAAGCATTAGCTTTCAGAGCACTGCTCCTTCATCAGGTGGTTGGCTAGAGTGGTGCTCCAAAAGCTAGTACTTCCAAATAAACCTGTTTTTTAACTTTGTCCATCCCAGTCCAATGCTAGCATCTCCAAGTCATTAAATATCAAGACCAAACTGCACACACTACTCAAGATGTGATGTCACTGCTCTGCCATATAAACAAAACATAGCATCCTGACAGTTACATGCGGTTCCTCTCACAGTAAACAATTGCATTCTATTTGTTTTCTTACTCACCTGGTGTATCAACATGGAGGAAATGTGGACTGCAGATGCTGGAGAGTCAGAGTCAAAAAGTGTGGCTCTGGGAAAGCTCCTTCATCAAGAATGGTTTATGCCTGAAACATTGACATTCCCACTTCACGGATGCGCCTGACCTGCTGTGCTTTTCCAGCGCCACACTTTGTGACCCTGGTGTATCAACACATTAACCATTGGAGACTCGCACTAAAACATCTAGATCCTCAACTATGTCCTCAACTCCACTTCTTTGCCTAAGTCCAAACTCTCTTATGAATCTAAAATCTATTGAAACCCGCTTTAAAAATACTCAACAGCTCTACCTCCACCATTGCAGAACTGTTCTTGGGACTCACAACCCTCTAACAGAAAACAAAGATTCTTCTCTTCTCACTTCTAAATGGAAGACCTCTTACTTTAAAACTGTTCTCCTGAGTTCCAGTTTCTTCCAAAAAAGGATCTATCTTTTCAATTTACTCCTATCAGGTCTCCTCAAGTATCTCATATTTCAATAAAATCAACTCTCATCGTTCTAAACTCCAATAGACGCAGGGCCAACCTGTCTAATTTTCCCTCATCATCACCCCAGCGCAGGAATCAGATGAGTGAATCTTCCTTGCCTTTCTTACAATGTAATTATTGCTGTATTACGACATAGATTGTAGGCCAGGCTGTCCTGTGACTTTAAGACAGTTCCATGACATCACAACACATGAAATTCCAGTATAAAAATATTTGACTCTCATTCAGTCACTCTGTTTTTGTAAGAGTTAGTGTACTGTCTTCAGTCACTGAGTTATGAATGTCATGTGTAGTGTTATCAGTAAGCTCAGAACCAAAGCTATTTGCCTGTGATATTGTCCCTGTATAAAGGATTTGTGTTTTGAATAAATGTCAGAGCATCTATCTCGTCAAGATCCCAGCTCTCTGTGACATACATTATGTGGACTAGCATACAGAAAACCACAAAGCACATCAATGACTCCTTTCTTAAGTAAGGAATCCAAAACTGGATGAACATCAATAAGAAAGAACATATAAATTTGGAGAAGCAGTAGTCTATTCATTCCCTTAAAGCAGTTCTCTCATCTAGTTACAGCTTCAACCCCATCTTCCTGAGAACCTACAAAAAAGCAAAAATGCCCAATGTGGGGTATATGTAGCATTCTAGACGTGCTCTTACCAAGGCCTTGCTAGCTAACCAATCCTCTAACCATGTTAGCATGGTACCTTCTGCACCATGGACTTTTCACCCAATTCCTGTTGATCACAGCAGTGCTGTAGCCATTTAAGGTTTCAGAAAAAGTTAATTGATTGAAAGTGGTCTTTCTGCCCCATGCTCAGTGGGCTGGCCAACTGACTTTTTAATCTTAATATTTTTATTCAAAGTTTGGGAGAAGATTTGTAGCTTGGATGCTCGTTGTGGTTCTGTTCGCCAAGCTGGGAGTTTGTGTTGCAAACGTTTCGTCCCCTGTCTAGGTGACATCCTCAGTGCTTGGGAGCCTCCTGTGAAACGCTTCTGTAATACCCAGCATGAGCAAAACCAATGTAGTGTACAAAATCCCATGCAAGGACTGCACAAAACACTACATAGGACAAACAGGAAGACAGCTGACGATCCGCATCCATGAACACCACAGCATGGCAATCATCCACAGATTCTATCAACAAACACATCGACCTGGACCAATATACCGGCCACTGCAGCGGACAGCTAGAACTGACAACCGGAAGCGGCAGAGACATGCCACTACAAATGCAGGAGAAACATCACAGAAGCGCTTCACAGGAGGCTCCCAAGCACTGAGGATGTCACCTAGACAGGGGACGAAACGTTTGCAACACAAACTCCCAGCTCGGTTAATATTTTTATCTCAAAATTTGTGAAACCAAACTTCAGAACTAGAATGAACAATATTACTGCAAAAGAATCATTAAAAATACTGATTTATACTACCACAACCTTCCCATACACCATTAAGAATGAACGCAAAGCCTCATACGGCATATTTATCTGTGATCTCACCTATTTCTCATTCTGCAAAAGACTGAATTAAATTATTTCAAGCTCTATAGTAATCAGTTCTACCTGCATGCACTTAGGAAAGCAAGAATTTGTTAGGTCAAGAGCTTTGCTCCATTTCTTTATGTCTTACACTAAATGTCAAATCTGCAATATTGTAATATGGATAACATCTATAGAATTAAAATCCCCTGATTCAATCCGGAAAATAGTGATGCAATGCTATTAAAATGGTGAAACTGTGCTTTTATAGATCGAAGAAAATGAAATAGAGAAGTGGACTGTCCATAAATCCTTGTATTACAACGGCACTGATAGGCGTCATGGGAACTACATGAGATATTTGAAGTTGAGCTTCAGCTCCTATTTCCCCTGTGGTTCACTTGGAACATTAAAAGGAAGCTCCTTGCGCATTTAAACCGTGGAATGACAGAACCTTTCATGACTTCTGCTGCTCTTTCACTAGGGACTGGCTTTGCTCCCATTATCAAATAAAGGGCAAGCAAAATTTATCAAGACTAATTAAATCCTCATATTATGTCTCACTCTGTTGTACATAGGATATGTACTAAGGGTATCCATATTAGAAAACAATATACGTATCTGCCAAGGATTATAAAGCAATGATCTCTCTGCAACAATAAAATGGTACCATGAAATAATCCACTGAATATTGCTTCCTGTGTACTCAGCATTAGACCACCATTCATGCAATCAGCAATATAGATAAGCAATATTTTTCTCTAACCAGTGCCTTTGGGAAATTTAGTTCCCAAGTTTAGTCAGAATAAAATGAGAGTAATGATTCGGTTCACCACCATAATAGTACCGAGCGGTTTCCAGTTCCTTTTGTGGCCAAGTGGGGAAGGAGGCAGGAGACAATATTTACAAGGTGTTGAGGAGGTAGTCTGAGACCTAAAGGCTGAAGCTAGGTAGGGGTGGTTGGAAAATTTAGAGAGTCAGTAGTGGGAAATGTGTTTTTGCAATCAGAGGCTTCAGGGGTGGGAAGATTTACGGAAACTTCAAGTGGAAGGATTGGAGGTTGGAGCCTGAATTGAGGGTCAAAGTTCAGAAGGCTGAAGATGGGCCATTAAAGTCTTTGTGTATTGACAGGTTATGGGGCTTCAAGAGAGCTGAGGGAATGGGTAGGAGGGGGTGCTGATGTTATACATTCTCTGGCTTGCTATGTTTTTAATATAAGTTGTGTATTTCAGAACAGTACAGAGATAGCACTAGTGAATTGTGCAGGAAGTTAAATTTCCAGTGAGCAATTCCCCTGTTCACAGAATCCTCTGAGAATATCCTGAAATCTGAGTAAGTATGCTCAGAGGAATCAGTCAGTTTCTTGAGACTTAACTGGATACTTACTCAGGAAATGTTAGATAGATTTAAAACAAAAAGTCTAACATGTTGGTTAGATGCAAAGCTGAGGGCCGTTAATCAATCACAACTCTCTGAACTGCTCAACAAATCCCTGGTCTGGACGCACCACCCAACAAGCCCTATCCTCCTACCCCCTCCATCCATCTAATTATCCTCTGACCACCCATCTACCTATTGACTTTAGCCTCTTAACCAAATTGATAGAGCTGCAGGCCGATAAATCTCCATTTTCAGATGAAGTTCATTATAGGTCCTTAAAAGAGCTGACTAATGAGGTAGTAGATCATGTGGGGCTAATTTACCAACATTGCTTTATTCAAGCAAGGTTCCATCAGACTGGAAAATAGCAAATATAACACCTCGAATTATAAAGGAGGGAATCAGAAAGCCAAAAGCCAGTTAGCCCCAGTGAAGATGTTAGAAATAATAATTAAAGGGATAATAGCTGCCTACTTAGGATATCTTAAGGTAATCATGAAAAGTCAGTATAGTTTTGTCAAAGAACAATTATCTCTAATCAATTTATTGGAGAGCTTTGAAGGTGGAGGGTGGAAAGGAGCGTGTAAACATATTGTGTTTAGAATTCCAGAAAGCACTTGGTAAGGTGCCACATCAAAAGTTATTGGGGATACTAAAAAGCAAATGTTTTGAAGGTAATGTCTTAACATGGATAGAAGACTGGCAGGCTAGCAGAAAACAGGGCACAAATGGGCCCTTGGCTGAATCGCAGGATGTGAAAAGCAAGTCCCATGGGAGATTGTGTTGTATCAAACATTTGACTTTTTTGAAAGGAGATGCAGATGGATACAATTAGTCTGAAAGAATAGGCAGAAATATGGCATATGGAGCATAATGTGGGAAAATATGAAGTTATTCATTGGCAGGATGAAGGAAAAAGCAAAGAATTACTTGAATGGAGAATGACAATGGATTATGGGTTTTAAATGAGTCACAAAAAGATTAGTGTGCAGGCATGGCATAAAATCAAGATGTTCATGGGATTCTATGAAATCTTATTCATTTATTATGACAGGAATTGAACCTAAATGTAAGGATGTTATGTTTCATGTATACAGGGCATTGGTGAGACCGCATCTCAAATACTGTGTCTAGTTTTCATCTCCTAATATAAAGAAGAGTATAATTGTATTGGAGGTATTTGTGGTAGTTCAGATATTTACTCAATGAATAACTGAAATGAGCAATTGTCATTTGAAAAAAGATAAGGTAGGCTGAACTTCTTTTCCTTGGAGTGTAAAAGAATGAGGGGCTGATTTGATTGAAGTTTATAAAATCCTGTCAACGTTGAGATCAAGGTACAGTGTTCTCTTCAAATCCGTGAATCAGATACTGAACACTACTTTTGTGTGTTCAAGAGAAAGAAAAGTCTGTTTGTCTTTACAAATTTAAACAACTCTCTACTGGATCTTGGGCTAGAGTCAGTTCTTTCTTCATCAGAACTCCTTTCAAAGTCAGAGCAACTTTTTCATTTTACTCTTTTCCTTCTTTTTCTCTTTCCCTTTCCAGCTCCAGCTCCAGCTGCAGTTTTATTTTAAATGCTCTCTTTCCTTTTCTGAAATTCCCTTTTCTTCCATTTCAAACTTTTGCTTTTCATTTCTAATTTTTTTTCCTCTTTGAGTTTTTGATTTTCTTATTTTCTTTACTATTTAAAGCCAATTCATTTACAACAGAATCCTAATTAATTCAACTAAATATCACTTGGGTTACACTTTCCTTCTTTAGAACACTAATGTTGAACCATAGACTCAATTACATCTACTTCCTTAGATCCTACTTCCAACTCCAACTCTTCAGCCAATTCAATATACCAAACTTTGGTCATTTTGTGAATCACACAATGATAAAACTTTCCCCTTCTGAAAGGCCGTAGCAACTGACAAAGCCAGTTTGATTTCATAAACATAAGTCTAATGCACAAGAACTACGACATTGCTTCCTTTTATGTTTTTAAATAATTATTACCCCACTTTGAATTATACGTTTCCAATTCTGAACTATCCTGCAAGCATCCACTTTTATATTCTAATTAAGGCTGCAGATTGCATTGCCAAGTTCCAGTCCCATCACTCCACAGGTCATAATACACATATTACTGCTTTACCTAGTTACCAATAAAGCCAATTATGCAGTTTATTGCCATTGGATTCAGAATGACAAAGAAAGGTTTCTTCAATAAATCAGAGAAGTCTCGATTTATTGTAAAAATAGCATTTATATGGCAAAGATGTAAAACAAATTTGGAACACAGTTTGGAACAGTATAAAGTAAATGCTTAAGCTTCTAAATAACAATCTTATACACTGACAACAGTTAACAAAATGAAATAAGTAAAAGCTTGTCCTGCAGGAATTAACATCAAAAATAGTTTGGCCAATAATTGTTAGCTCAGGAGGGGGAAAAAGAAGAAGTTGAAATGTTCAAGATAGTGTTCAGTTAAAACATTGACATACAATGATCAGTATCGATGCATTCTGTAACTGTAACATTTCCAGACACAGTTCATTCAGGAATTGTCAAGAATTCTCTGATTTTACAGGAGAACAGCTGCATCAGTTTTGTTAGGCCTCACATGGTAGTTTCCAAAACAGTTTTCTCAGAAACACCAAGGCTAAGCTGGGTAACTTTCCTCTCTCATAGAACCTCCAAATGAACTTCAAACAACAATGAAACAAAACTAACTCCTGACAGCCATAAGCCAAGGTGTATGATCTTTTGTAAACAATTCTAAGCAATTAGCTTAAGGCCTGTGATTTCCAAATCAAATCTTTAAAACAAATGCCCCCAGTGTCCTTTTGGTGACTCTTCTTACAAAAGTCCAAATATCAAAATGAGCCACTGTCCACAATAATTTAATATAACTCCAAATAAAGGAAGCTACAGGTCCCTGCCAGAGAATTACAATGCCATTTCCCTCTTCTGAGATGTTTTCAGAATTACATCTGTCACCAGGAAGGACAACTTCGGTATACCAGTGCTCCACCAAATATACACCCGCCATTTATAGATGGCACGGGTGCCAGACATGCTAATCTTTTGGGGGAATAACCAGTGAGTGGTAGGTTCTTTCAGGAACTGCAGGTGTTAGAATGAGACCAAAACCAAACCAAATGGGCACCATAGGAGTAGAGTAGGTAGCTAATAAGGTGTGTTTCGTAAGGAAGAAATTAATTGGATCTTGTAGAGAGAAGCCCCCTGTGAAACATGACAAAACTGATACCTAGCCAACAAAGATTCTGCTCAGTAAATAATCCATTGTGCCTATTTAGTCATTTGTCATAATAATGCTTTTAGATTTTAACTGTAGTTGTTATATACTTTTAGTATGAAATTGAACGTCATTTTTTAATGTTATCAATACAGGCATCATAATACTGAGGCCATGTCTGTAAGATGAAGATAAGAGAAACAGGAAACCTAAAAACAATTTAAGGGTGGCCTAGTATTTTATCAAATAGCAACTGATGTCCATTGATTCAGCAGTAACAGGTCAGCACTGGGAGTCAAGGGAAACATGTTTTATCACTCAGGGAGCTACAAAGACATTGTTCAGGGGTCTTATCAGTCATGTCTAAGGGCTACTTGCCAAAGTTGGTCAGAGGTCTGGGGCGAATACAGTTGTGGGGTTCCATCCGTTGATTCACCATTACACATTCAGGAGAGTACAAAGGGGCCTGTAAGGGCAGTGGGGGGAATCACTGCCTAAAGTGGTAAAGGAGTCAAGACTTTCTCAATGCGGAGAAAGAGTATGTGTAGACATGGAGGCAAGGACAGTGATGAGGAAGCAGATACTCAAGGTGCATGGTGTCATGCGGGTTCAGCATTTGAGAGCATGATAGGCTATGAGAGAACATGGTGAGAGTGAAAGGTATAGTGTTGGGGTTCTGGGCACAGGGAGAATAGTTGGAGACAATGTGAAATGTGATGGTTCTGCATATGGGGGTGGGGGTGCATTGGTAGAAATGGGCTATTGGGGTAGAATGAGTAAATGTGACAATGGAGAGCTTGGTGGTTACCTGGTGGTATTGGTGTCAGAAACAAGGTGCCATCACTTTCTCTGGATGACTAATAAGGCTGGAAATGGTTGGGTCAACATCTAGAGTGAGTGAAATCAATTTAATGGGCAAAAGCATATGATCCCCGTTTGCTGAATGGTAGGATGTTGAAGAGGCAACCACATGAAGATGGTATTTGTAAACTCCAGCTACATTTAATTTTCAATCATTTAATTGCCCATTTGCAATGCACATTGAGCAGTCATTGCCTTTTTGATGTTATATATTGGTTACTCAGCCTGAGCACCACTCTCATTAATTTGATGTACATGCCAGGGCTCAAGATGATTGAATAATGGAAATATGGTATTTGGACATTGCATGTCTCACTGTATGGAGGAGTGTATGTGTGTGACCTGCATCTGTAGGGTGTGGCAGTGCTGATTGTCATGTCAGCTTCTAATAGTTTTACTTGAGTTCACTTTTATCTTCTATTATTTGGTTTTGTCCTATTGCTTCTGCACAAATGTAGAAAATTGGAGTAGAAATAGGTCATATGGCCCTTCAAGCCAGCTCTCCCATTCAGTATGATCACAGCTGAACATTCATGTCAGTAACTTGTTCCCCCTTTCTCCCAATATTTATTTGGTCCCTTTAGCCCTAAGTACCACATCTAACCCCTGGTGAAAACATTCAATTATTTGATCTCAATTTCCTGCAATGGCAGAGAATTCTGCAGGCTCACCAATCTCTGGGAGAAAAAATTTGTTCACATTTTAGTCTGTAATGATTCACCAAGTCCTTTTCTTAGACTGTGATCACTGGTTCTAGATTCCCTGATCATCAGGAACATCCTTGCTGCATTTCCTGTGTTTAGTCATTCTTTAGAGCGATGGGTGACGTGTGTAGGACCTCTCAGTCGTGCACCACAAATGTGTTAGGACAAATCTCACTAGTGCAAGATCACAGCAGTTCATATTGTTTCCTGATCAGTGCTGCAATCCAGGCATTAGGATTCAGGAGGACATATATGATATATCTCTATTGGTGAATGACAAGCTGCAGATCATCAATGGACATTCAGGACAGCACAACACTGACATGGAGAAGGTTTTCATATGAGAGATGTGGATCCTGGCAGGCATAGTATGAGGTGTGGTAGTTAAACTGTGTGTGAATGTCCTCTTTAGGAAATTTTCCTTATTATAGATATGACCTTTGGAAGGTTTTTCGCTCACACACGATGTTGAGAGGAAATGAAAAGAAAGAGAGTGGGGAAAATGGGCTATTGTTTCATGAGGCATGGTTCAAAGTCCTGCCACTGAATGCAAAAAAACTGGGCCATGAGACCTTGTTCTAAATGTCCTCCAGATTGTAGGCCTTTACCCTCATTCCATATTCCTGATGGGTGCACATTTGCTGTTGTTGTACCCAATGCCTTCTCATTGCCAATGTATTCTTTATTTCACAATTCAAGATGAATTTATATGGAGCCCTATAATCTTTTAAAAATATTATTTGGAACCTGGGTGGTTAACACTGCTGCCTCACAGTGCTCAAGGCGCCAGGGACCCGGGTTCAATTCCAGCCTCAGGTGACTATCTGTGTGGAATCTGTACATTCTCCCCCTGTCTGCATGGGTTTCCTCCCACAGTCCAAAGATATGCAGGTTAGGTGAATTGGCCATGCTAAATTGCCCACTGTGTTCAGGGATGTGTAGCTTAGGTGCATTGGTCAGGGGTACATTTAGCATAATAGGGTAGGGTAGTGGGTCTGGGTGAGTTATTCTTCAGAGGGTTGGTGTGGACATTTGGACCAAATGGCCTGTTTCCACACTGTAGAGATTCTATAATGATTCTATGATACCCTTGGGAGAAATGAAACAAGGCTTATATATGTAATTCATTACAAGTTGTCAAAACATAAAGAAACATTAAAAAAAACCACATACACACAATTATTCACCTTTTAATTCTACTTAATACAGTTTGTTCTTTTTTAAATTTTATTACTCAATTAATTTAGAGCAAAGTTAAATTCTGGGCAAAGCATTATATAGTTGTTATTTTTTCCCATTGGAATTTTGATAAGCTTTAAGTGATAGGATTGCAAAGCAAACTTCATTGAAATTGTAGAGCACTCACAAAAGTTCGACAATACAATTAGCATGCATCAGCATTTCTTTGTATATTTAGTGGATATATACATCAAAGTGTTTACAAGCCATTAATTGACCTAGAGTTTCCTTGTGCTGAGTAGACTAACATTATATTGTCTCTTTAATTTTTGGAGTACTTTTCCACCGCTCTCTCTATCTCCAAACCATCTTCTTCAATTGAGACTCTCCATACCTCCAGTTCACTGATATTGATCACTGTATTGAAAGGCTTCATGAATTTTTGAGTAGCTAGATCAGGTTCTTCGGTTAAGATGGCGCTCTTCTGTTAACACCATCATTATTTTCTTCTATAACAAGTCCATCAGGGGAGTAGATGTGGAGCTAGAGTTTAGTGCAAGCTTTTAGTTGGAATCACCCATCCCCAGATCCTCATGTTTGGTCTGAGAGGCATAGAACTACATTCATGCTTATATATTTGCTCTTTCTGATGGGACCTGCCTTTGACCCACAATTTCCCTGACGTAGGTTAAATGTGAATTTGTAAACTTATTTTTGGCCAAGCTTACCACTAAATCAACACTTTTTAAAAAAGGTTTTCATCTGTTCCATGCAATGTCTCCAAAGCATCACCATAGCTCAGTTAATAATCAAGGTATACTGCACAGTTAGGAATCTTAGTATGCTCTTTGTTTATTGGCCTTTGGAAAATGGCTAGAACATTTTTTAGTCCAAGTGATTATTTCAGCATTGTATGAGGCTGCCAGCACAATGGCTAAGGTTGTCATTGTTCCTCTGAGCACTTTGAACATTCTAAACAGCCTTTTTAGATCTCCTTGATTTTCAATGTCCAAACATTGGAGCACAATGTGCAATCTTCCAAATAGCTTGGAACATTCATTTGAACTTACCTTTTTTGGCTATTTCTTGAAATGAAATTAAAGTGTTGCGATGTCCCTTTCCTCAAAATGTTGGGATGGCTTGGACAAATTTAACCAGCTCATCCTTGGCCCTGAGTTGGAGGAAGATCTCTCCCCATGAATATTTCCATTGTATTCAAGGTTATTTATATTCTTAGTTTGAGTCTTTTTATTTGGAACAGTCTTCTTTAATGCACTTTCACTCTCTTTTTCTTTTATTTTGTTTACTTCTCTCTAAAAGGCGGCACAGTGGCTCAGTGGTTAGCACTGCTGCCTCACAGCGCCAGGGACCCGGGTTCGATTCCAGTCTCGGGCGACTGCCTGTGTGTAGTTTACACATTCTCCCCATGTCTGCGTGGGTTTCCTCCGGGTGCTCCGGTTTCCTCCCACAGCCCAAAGATGTGCAGGTTAGGTGAATTGACCATGGTAAATTGCCCATAGTGTTAAGTGCATTAGGCAGAGGGAAATGGGTCTGGGTGGGAGGGTCTTTGGAGGGTCGGTGTGGACTTGTTGGGCCAAAGGGCCTGTTTCCACACTGTAGAGAATCTAACCTAATTCTAAAATGCTTTCCTCTTTCTTTTTGCTCTCTGAAATATTCTTTCCATTTTTCTCTCTGTCTCTGTTTCAGTTTGAAATTCTAGCTCTAGAATTTCCTGTTCTAACTGAATCTTTACCAGAGCTATCTTGTCTACTTCCAGTTCCAAATATTTCTCTTGCTCTCCTCATTCAATAACCTAATTGTTGACTTCTAATTTTAGAACTTCAACTGTGCACCCATACTTTTCATTTTATCATTGATCAATGCCTTTAAAGTATTTAAATTAATCCCACTCTGTCACAAAAACACAGGTTTCAAAACTTTTCAGTTTGTATACATTTTACATTAATGTATAAGATACCTGTGCTGCCATTTTCCTTTTTTTGAAGATTATTTCCTCCAATTCCAATTACACATCACGGTCAATGGATTCAATGTTGGATGAGCCCCCAAAGGGGTGCTTTTAATGAAGTTGGTGGGTGCACTATTTCCAATTTTAATCTCGTCTTCCATTGTTTGACACATTTTAGATATGGATCGGCATATTCTTTTAAAAATATTATTTGGATCATATCCCTTCAGAACAATAATTAAAATGTTTATGCCATTATGTTTATGATGCAGATCAAGGAAGAAATTGACTAAATCCCGAATCCTGGGCACTGGCAAAGGGAAGGGAAATAACCAAGTCAAAAAAAAAGTAGCTTTACCTAATGTTCAATCTGATTCCAAGCTGGCCTCTGCGTAATTCATACAAAAGGGGGTGTTGGAAAAGTATTATCTTTCATCAAAGGTTCTGCTCCTCACCTGGCCCAATGTGTGCATAGATTTTGAGAAAGAATGTGTGGAAGGTTATGTCATTATCCACAGTGAACTGCTTTAATTTGTGGCTGTGTGTATGTCTGGCTCATGTCCAGCCTCAGTGTTCTCTGTCTCCCCATTCACTCACTCGATCATACACTCACTCTCGCACTTTCTCCCTCACTCATTCTTGGGAATAAGTTTTTTTTAAAACCTACAGCTGCCTGCATGGCACAATGCTTTGTGGTGTTGGTCTTTGGACCTATCCAAGATGTTTTGTGTACGTTCACTTCCACAATTCTACTTCTTGGTGTTGGTCTAAGTTACTGATACCATGTGAAAAGGACGCTCATGCAAAGGCTTAGGCAGAAGACAGGCTCAATCACAATAGATTTATTACATAGCACTTAACAGTTAGTTACATTAGATCTAAGATACCTGATTGTCTCTTAAAAGATAAAAGGGTCAATGATTTTTACTATTTAACATTTTCAATAGTGAACATATTCAACATTTTTTACTCTTTAAACATTCTGGTACACACAAATTGCTACACTGGACACAAGCAACTCCTCCTAGAAACTGTCTTTATATCCTGAGGGCAGAGTTTATCTTGTGATTTCAAGTAAGCCTTTCAGGTACTAACTCTTATAACACTCTTGTCTCCCTCACTATCACTAATTTTATTTCTCTCTATCGTACTTTCTCACTCTCACACTCACTCAGTCACCAATGAGCCAGTGACATTCAGTTGTGATGTAGGACACACGGGGTAGATGGGAAAACTCATCATTAACCATCCACCAAGCAACATTGAAGGGAGAGGAAGGGAGATCATGTCAGGTAATGAGACCTGGACATGGAAAGGGAGGTGAGTGAAAAAGCCATCAATAATAACGTGACACGATTGAGAGGTCAAATTTGGAAGTGAGGCCCAGGGATGGGATGAGGAAAGAGTTTGGAATACCATTGAAAGGGTGGAAGGGATTTGTCAGCATTGAGAAGCAGGCCATAGTGGATTGGGGTTGAAGGAGGTATAGGTACCAACTGCCATCAGGGCACAACATTGAGACAGAAGGAGGGAGCACTAGAGGAGGTTGGGATTTTACAGGCATGGAATCATAGAGCTGTGCAGCACAGAAATAGGCCCATCGATCCAACTCGTCCATGCAACCAGATATCCCAACCTAATCTAGTCCCGTTTGCCAGCACTTGGCCCATATCCCTTCAAATCCTTCTGATTTATATACCCATCAAGATGCCATTTAAATGCTGTAATTCTACCAGCCTCCACCACTTCCTCTGGCAACTCATTCCATACAGGCGCCACACTCTGCGTGAAAAGATTGCCCCTTAGATTCCTTTTGAATCTTTCCCCTCTCACCCTAAACCTATGTCCTCTGGTTCTGGACTTCACCAATTCTAGGAAAAAGACCTTATCTATTTACCTAATCCACACCCCACCCCAACCCCCTTATGATTTTGTAAACGCCTATAAGGTCACCCCTCAGCCTTTGACACTCCAGGGGAAATAGCCGCAGCCAATTCAGCCTCTCCCTATAGCTCAAACCCTCCAACCCTGGCAACATCCTTGTCAATCTTTTCTGAACCTTTTCAACTTTCATAACATCCTTCCAATAGGAGGGAGGTCAGAACTGAATACAATATTCCCAGAGAGGCCTAACCAATGTCCTGTACAACTCCAACATGACCTCCCAACTCCTATACTTAGTGCTTTGTCCAATAAAGGAAAGCATGTGAAACACCTTCTTCACGATCCTAGCTATCTGCAACTCCACTTTCAAGGAACTATGAACTTGCACTCCAAGGTCTCTTTGTTCAGCAGCAATCCTCAGGAACTTACCATAAAGTGTGCAAGTTATGCCTTGATTTGCCTTTCCAAAATGCAACACCTCGCATTTATCTAAATTAAACTGTATCTGCCACTTCTCAGCTCATTGGCCCATTGGATGAAGATCCCATTGTACTCTGATGTAACCTTATTTGCTGTCCACTACACCTCCAAACTGGTGTCATTTGAAAACGAACTAACTATACCTCCTATGTTCACATCAAATCATTTATATAAATTAAGAAAAGCAGTGGACCCAACACTGATCCTTGTGGCACCCCACTGGTCACAAGTCTCCAGTCTGAAAAGCAGCCCTCTACCAATCTGTCTTCTACCTTCAAGCCAGTTCTGTATCCAAATGGTTAGTTCTCCCTGTATTCCATCAAATCTAACCTTGCTAACCAGTCTGCCATGAGGAACCTTGCTGAGCGCCTTACTGAAGTCTAAATAGATCATGTCCACCACTCTACCCTCATCAATCCTCTTCATTACTTCTTCAAAAGCTCAATCAAGTTCATGAGACATGATTTTCCACACACAAAGTCATGTTGATCATCCCTAATCAGTCCTTGCCTTTCCACACACATGTACATCCTGTCCCTCAGGATTCCTTCCAACAACTTGCCCACCACTGACATCAGGTTCACTGGTCTATAGTTCCCTGGCTTTTCCTTACCACCCTTCTTAAATAGTGACACCATGTTAGCCAATCTCCAGTCTTCTGGAACCTCACTTGTGACTAACAATGATACAAATATCTCAGCAAGGGGCCCAGCAATCAAGGCCTGAGAGATTTATCCAGTTTTATGCATTTTGAGACATCCAGCATCTCTTTCTCTGTAACATGGACATTTTTCAAGATGTCACCATCTATTTTTCCACATTCTATATCCTCCATGTCCTTCTCTACAGTAAATGCTGATGCAAAACACTTATTTAGTATCACCCCCATTTCCTGTGGTTCCACACATCGGCTGCCTTGCTGATTTTTGAGAGGCCTTATTCTCTCCGTAGTTACCCTTTTGTCCTTAATATATTTATGAAATCCTTTTCGATTCTTCTTAACCATATTTGCCAAAGCTATTTCATGTCCCCTTTTTGCCCTCCTGGTTTCCCTCTTAAGTATACTGCTACTGCCTGTATATTCTTCGAAGGATTCACTTGATCTCTGCTGTTTATACTGGACATACGATTTCTTCTTTTTCTGAACCAAACCTCAATTTCTCTAGACATCCAGCATTCCCTCCCAACCTTTCCTTTCACCCGAACGGGCATATATCGTCTCTGGACTCGCATTATGTCATTTTTGAAGGCTTCCCATTTTCCAACCATCCCCTTACCTGTGAACATCTGCCCCCAGTTGGGTTTTGAAAGTTCTTTCCTAAAACCTTCAAAATTGGCCTTCCTCCAATTTAGAATTTCAACTTTTGGATCTGTCTATCCTTTTCTATCATTATTTTAAAACAAATAGAATTAAGCTCGCTGGCCCCAAAGCTCTGGTGGTCAGCCCTATACAGCTCCCTCTCTTGTTCTTGTTCTTTTTCCTTTTTTATTTATCCAGAATTGTTCTTACACAAAACTGAACTTCTTCTTCCATCACCGAATCATCTGAGTTTTTTTTCCCTAATAACCACCAACAGTAAAACACCCAATTGATTAATTTAGGTGCAAAGTTTAACAAGGCAATGAAGGCAATCGCACGGTGGCACAGTGGTTAGCACTGCTGCCTCACAGTGCCAGGGACCTGGGTTCAATTCCTGCCTCGGGCGACTGACTGTGTGGAGTTTGCACATTCTCCCCGTGGGTGTGTTGCGCTTTGGCGGGTTGGTGTGGACTTGTTGGGCCTGTTTCCACACTGTAAGTAATCTAATCAAACATGAGGGAAAGAGAAGGAGAGGCCTAAATCAAAATGGGGTTGGATTCTATTGTTTGATACTATATTGCATCACCTGTATGATTTATACTTAGCTATTCAATCTTCCTTGCAATGCAAACTTCATAAAATGTCTGACAAAGAAACTCTAATGGCTATGAGAAAACAGGCTCTCACTGTCCACCCTAGCTAACCCTCTTCTTATCTTATATGTATCAATTAAGTCTCCCCTCAACCTTCTTCTCTCTAACAAAAAAGCCTCAAGTCCCTCAGCCTTTCCTACACTACACTACACTCTGCTCATCTGCATTGCCAAGAAACTTACCATTAGCCCAGTACTTTGCATTCCTGTTACGCCTTCCAATGTGAATCACCTCACAATTTTCCGCATTAATTCCATTTGCCACCTCTCAGCCGAGCTCTACAACTTATCTACGTCCCCCGTCACCTACAACATTCTTCAGTACTATCTGCAACTCTGCCTACCTTAGTGTCATCTGCAAATTTACTAATCCATCCTTCTATGCCCTCATCTGGGTCATTTATAAAAATGACAAACAGCAGTGGTCCCAAAACAAATGCTTGCAGTAGACCACTCATAACTGAACTCCAGGATGAACATTTTCCATCAACCACCATCCTCTATCTTCTTTCAGCTTGCCAATTTCTGATCCAAATCACTAAATCACCCTCAATCCCATGCCTCTGTATTTTGTTCAATAGTCTACCATGGGGAACCTTCTCAAACGTCTTATTGAAATCCATATAAATCCACATCAACTGCTTTACCCTCATCTACCTGTTTGGTGACCTTCTCAAAGAACTCAATAAGGTTCGTGAGGCGTAACCTACCCTTTTTACAAAACAGTGTTGACTATCCCTAATCGATTTATTCCTTTCTAGACGATTATAAATCCTATCTCTCATAACCTTTTCCAACACTTTACCCAGAATCAAAGTAAGGCTCACTGGTCTAAAATTACCAAGGTTGTCTCTATTCCCCTTCTTGAAAAACAGAACAACATTTGCTATCCTCCAGTCTTCTGACACTATTCCTGTAGACAATGATGACATAAAGATCAAAGCCAAAGGCTTGCCAAACTCTTCCCTGGCTTCCCAGAATCCTAGGATAAATCCCATCCGGCCCAGGGGACTTATCCATTGTCACACTTTCCAGAATTGCTAACACCTCCTCCTTGTGAACCTCAATCCCATCTAGTCTAGTAGCCTGTATCTCAATATTCTTGTCGACATATTGTCTTTAGCAGTGATTATATTACTGAAAAACATTCATTTAGTGCTTCCCCTATCTCCTTCGACTGCATGCACAACTTCCCATACTGTCTTTGATTGGGCCTACTCTTTCTCTAGTCATTTTTTTATTCTTGATATTCCTATAGAAAGCCTCAGGGTTTTCCTTGATCCTATCTGCCAACAATTTCTCATGTCCTCTCCTGGCTGCTCTTAGCTATCTCTTTAGGTCTTTCCTGTCTAACATGTAACTCGCAAGTGCCCTAACTGAGCCATCACATCTCATCCTAACATAAGCCACCTCCTTTCTCTTGACAAGAAATTCAACTTCCTTAGTAAACCACGGCTCCCACACTCGCCAACCTCTTCCCTGCCTGATGGGTAAATACTTATCAAGGACCAACAGTAGCTGTTCCTTGAATAACCTCCACATTTCAGGTGTGCCCATCCCCTGCAGTTTCCTTCCCCATCCTGTGCATACTAGATCTTGCTTAATCTCATTGTAATTGCCTTTTCCACAGCTATAACTGTTGCCCTTCCATCGCTAAAGTAAACAAAACTGAATTATGCGAGGAGAAAGTGAGGACTGCAGATGATGGAGATCAGAGCTGAAAATGTGTTGCTGGAAAAGCGCAGCAGGTCATCCAAGGAACAGGAGATTCGACGTTTCGGGCATAAGTCGTTCTTCAGGAATGAGGAAAGTGTGTCCAGCAGGCTAAGATAAAAGGTAGGGAGGAGGGACTTGGGGGAGTGGCATTAGAGATGCGATAGGTGGAAGGAGGTCAAGGTGAGGGTGATAGGCCAAAGTGCGTTGGGGGCGGAGAGGTCAGGAAGAAGATTGCAGGTTAGGAAGGCAGTGCTGAGTTCGAGGGATTTGACTGAGACAAGGTGGGGGGAGGGGAAATGAGGAAACTGGAGAAATCTGAGTTCATCCCTTGTGGTTGGAGGGTTCCTAGGCGGAAGATGAGGCGCTCTTCCTCCAACCGTCGTGTTGTTATGGTCTGGCGATGGAGGAGTCCAAGGACCTGCATGTCCTTGGTGGAGTGGGAGGGGGAGTTAAAGTGTTGAGCCATGGGGTGGTTGGGTTGGTTGGTCCGGGTGTCCCAGAGGTGTTCTCTGAAACGTTCCGTAAGTAGGCGGCCTGTCTCCCCTATATAGAGGAGGCCACATCGGGTGCAGTGGATGCAAAAGATGATGTGTGTGGAGGTGCAGGTGAATTTGTGGTGGATATGGAAGGATTCCTTGGGGCCTTGGAGAGAAGTATGGGAGGAGGTGTGGGCACAAGTTTTGCATTTCTTGCGGTTGCAGGGAAAGGTGCCGGGAGTGGAGGTTGGGTTGGTGGGGGATGTGGACCTGACGAGGGAGTCACGGAGGGAATGGTCTTTTCGGAACGCTGATAGGGGAGGGAAGGGAAATATATCTCTGGTGGTGGGGTCCGTTTGGAGGTGGCGGAAATGACGGCGAATGATACGCTGTATATGGAGGTTGGTGGGGTGGTAGGTGAGAACCAGTGGGGTTCTGTCCTGGTGGCAGTTGGAGGGGCGGAGCTCAAGGGCGGAGGAGCGGGAAGTGGAGGAGATGCGGTGGAGGGCATCGTCGATCACGTCTGGGGGGAAACTGCGGTCCTTGAAGAAGGAGGCCATCTGGGCTGTATGGTATTGGAATTAGTCCTCCTGGGAGCAGATGCGGCAGAGACGAAGGAATTGGGAATATGGGATGGCGATTTTACAGGGGGAAGGGTGGGAGGAGGTGTAGTCTAGGTAGCTGTGGGAGTCAGTCGGTTCATAGTAAATGTCCGTGTTGATTCGGTCACCCGAGATAGAAATGGAAAGGTGTAGAAAGGGGAGGGAGGAGTCTGATATGGTCCAGGTGAATTTGAGGTCGGGGTGGAAGGTGTTGGTAAAGTTGATGAACTGTTCAACCTCCTCGTGGGAGCACGAGGCAGCGACGATACAGTCATCGATGTAGCGGAGGAAAATGTGAGGGGTGGTGCCAGTGTAGTTGCGGAAGATGGACTGTTCCACATATCCTATGAAGAGGCAGGCATAGCTGGGGCCCATGCAGGTGCCCATGGCAACTCCTTTAGTTTGGAGGCAGTGGGAGGATTGGAAAGAGAAGTTGTTCATATGGTCATGATCACCAAAGTGGTCACCTACCTCCAAATCTAACACCTGGCCTGGTTCATTATCCAGTACCAAATCTAATGTGGCCTCACCTCTTGTTGGTCTGTCTGCACACTGTGTCAGGAAACTCTTCTGCACACATTGGACAAAAACTGACCCATCTAAAATACTTGAGCTATAGTATTCCCAGTTGATATTTGGAAAGTTAAAGCCCCCATAACAACTACCCCGTCACTCTTGCTCCTATTGAGAATCATCTTTGCTATCTTTTCCTCTACAACTCTGGAAATATTTGGAGGCCTATAGAAAACTCCACCAGGGTGACCTCTCCTTTCCTGTTTTTAACCTTAGCCCATACTACCTCATTAGATGAGTCCAGAAACATCCTTTCTGCAACTGTAATACTGTCCTTGACTAACAATGCCACACCATCCCCTGTTTTACCATCTTCCAGCACTTTGAAGGTCTTAGACTCTAAGTTCAGGATGAGGATTTTGGGCCAGATATATGAGACATAATTGTGCATTTAACCAGGAAATATTAAAAGCTTCATAACCTTGTCTACTGTATGAAATGGCTACCTCATAACTGACCCTTCCACCACAAATACAACCCCCTGACCACCCAACCCTCGATCACTCAACTAAGCCCCTGCAGACTTAATCCACCTTGACTATGCCCCTGTCTAATTGATTTTTCCCCTGCAGGTTATTAGGGATAAAACATTCCACTGCTGACTTAGTTGTGTTATAATAGCACAAATAAAATATATTAATTAATATATAATTTTGCTTAAACGTAACCAACATGGATCTTGCTGCTCCATGCCATGGGACTCTGCTTAGCTCCACTTAACAATTTCTATTTTTCAATATTCTAAATCCCCAAATTAGGAATTTTCTTCCCTTCATATCAGTCGCTTCCACAGTATGTACCACGTCATCTATTGTGATAACAGATATTTAATTTCAATCTTCCTGTAGACTTGTGCTTCGGCATTTTGTTTGGTATTGACTCTTTTTCTTGTCCTCAGCAATTGCAGTATAGATGAAAACAACATGGCCACCTCTATACTTCTGCTATTTGTGGATTATATCTATTAAGGCATGATCCATGTCACATTGCTGTGGAGTCTTCTTGGGAAGGTAAGGAAACTAAATATTCAGCTTGAACTTGCCTCTACTGAGTCATATCAGAAACTAACACCAGAATTGAATCTATTAGAGATATTTGTTCACTAACTATGTTGTATGTCAAGTTACATCAGTAATAGAGTTGTCAATTGGTTCAAGTGAGTATGTTGTGTATCGGCTCTCTCGTTGCATGTTGTTTTCTCACAAGCCTTGCTGGCATTTGGGGTCTAAGCACTTTTCATCCATGGTAGTGTTGGAAAACATCTGTGTTAATTGTGTGTCGTCACATATTGTCACCCCTGTCCCCGCAGTTACCACCGCCGCAGCCACTTCTGCCCCTAAAGACATCACTCATCTGGACACAGATGACTCCATCACCAACATCAGTTCTGCCATCTGTGATATTACTCACCAAGAACCAGACCGCAACGGCGCAGCTGTCACGCATGACATCACTTCTGCCCCTATGGGCTCCACTTCCGCCCCCTTTGTGAGCGTCCATTCTGTTGGTGAAGTTACTCCTGACCCCATAATCACCCCAGTCAAGTGACTGTCTCTACCCCCACACTTAGTTCTAGCTCCAGCCCCACCCCAGGTCCTAGCTCCTAGCCCTGCCGTGTGTGTACCATTCCCCCAGACCTCACCCTGACTGAGGCCAAATGTTTAGTCCTCAGCAAAGGCTTCAGCTTCATCCCTCTACGCTCCCAGATTAATGAGTTCAACACGGGTTGTGACCTTGAACTTTTCTTCCACCTCCCACTTTTTCAACCAAGACTCCCATCAACACACCCCACCCACCTGGACACCCCATGCTGGTCTGTTAGCTGCCCTTGACTTCTTCATTTCAAACTGCTGCCATCATATCGACCGCCTCAACCTGTCCACACCCCTGACCCACTCCGGCCCTCACAATGCACAGCCCTCCACTCCCTCTGCTCCAACCTGAACCTCGCCATCAAACACGCAGACAAGGTGGGGTGCAGTGGTAGTGTGGCGCACTGACCTCTACATTGTTGAAGCCAGGCACCAACTTGGAGACACCTTCCCCTACTGTCCCCTCAACCATGATCTCACCTCCCATCACCAAACCATCATCTCCTAGACCATGCAACAGCCTCATCATCTTTGGGGATCTCCCATCCAGAGCCTCTAACCTCATAATCTGTAAGCCCCGCACTGCCCGATTCTCCCTCTTTCCTAAGTTTCACAAACCTGACTGCCCCAGTCGACCCGTTGTCTCAGCCTGCACCTGCCCCACCAAACTCATCTCTTCCTACCTCAACACTGTCCTGTCCCCTTTAATCCAGGAACTCCCCACTTACATTCGTGACACCACCCACGACCTTCACTTCCTCCAAGATTTTCGTTTTCCCGGCCCCCAGCGCTTCAACTTCACTATGGACATCCAGTCCCTGTACAGATTGATCCCCATTGATCACCAACTCCAAGCCCTCCCGTTTCTTCCCCTCATGCCGTCCCAACCAGTACCCTTCCACTGACTCCCTCATCCACCTGTCTAAACACAATAAGCACAGAACATTCTGGTCCTCACTTTCCACTCCACCAATCCACGCATCATCCTCTGCCACTTCCGCCACCTACAAACAGATCCCACCATCAGAGATATATGTCCCTCCCCATCCTATCAGCGTTCCGGAGAGACAATTCCCTTCATGACTCCCTCATCAGATTCACACCCTCCACCAACCCACACCACACTCCTGGCACCTTTCCCTGCCACCACAGGAAGTGCAATGCCTATGCCCACACCTCCCCTTTCACCTCTATCCAAGGCCCTAAAGGATCCTTCCATAACCAACAGAAATTTACCTGTACCTCCAACAATGTCACCTGTATCCATTGCATCTGATGTGGTGTCCTTGACATCGGGAGACAGGAGGCCTTCTTGCGGATTGTTTCAGAGAACATCTCTGGGACACCCATACCTATCAACCCCACCGCCCGGTGGCTGAACACTTCAACTCCCCCTCCCACTCTGTCAAGGACATGCAGGTCTTGGGCCTCCTCCAATGCCAAACCATTACCAGCTGACACTGGAGGAAGAACGCGTCATATTACGCCTTGGGACCCTGCAATCATAAGGTATAAATATGGATTTCAACAGTTTCCCTAATTCCCCTCCCCCCACATTAACCTAGTCCCAAGATTCCAACTCAGTACCACCCTCCTGATCAGTCCATCAATTTTCCCATCTATCCACTCCACCCCCAAGCCCCAACCTATCACCTTCTCCCCCACCTTCATCTACCTATCGTTTTCTCAGCTACTTCCCCCCCTCAACCCCAACCACCTCCCATTTATCTCTCAGCCCCCCAGCCCACAAGCCTCATTCCTGATGAAGGGCTTATGTCCGAAACGTCGATTCTGCTGCTCCTCAGATGCTGCCTGATCTGCTGTGTTTTTCCAGCACCACACTCTCAACATTAATATTAATGTCATCTGGATCATTTATTGCCCCGAGGAACACGTTCAGTTCTGATTCCATTTTAGGCTCTTCTACCTCATTAACCACTATGTGTAGCTAGATATTGGATTTCTTGTTTTTTATTTCTGTAATTGTGACCCAAGTCTTCACATTATCTGAAAGCAATCTATTGTGCGATAGATAATGCAATCACTCCTGATAGCTGGGTACTGCCTATGCCTGTGTTGCTGTACACATTGACAACAGATTTTAATGTCTGGACCCTAGCCTGGTGCCTACACTGGCTTCTCATGTGTATCACTTGAGATTTTATATCTTAAGAATTGAATGGACTAATTTCCTGTGCTAAAGTTGATCGGGCCACTAGACTTAGATTTTCTTTTGGACTTTAATATATCTGGCAGAGAAACATCAGTAATTTCTTCAAAATTTTGTCTCTTATAAATTTAACTTGAATCATGTTTGTCCACCACTCTGTAGAGATTATTAATTAAATAATCTATAGTTTCCCCTGGATAACAAACATTTTGTTAAATCTGGCTTTTTTGACAGTTCAATTTATATTGAAAATAATTGCTGTAACTGTCAACGCTTTCAGAATTTCAAGACTATTGCTTCTTTTATAGCTGGGAAAGCAATAAGATCATCACCATGATACAGAGTCATAGAGATGTACAGCATGGAAACAGACCTTTCGGTCCAAACCGTCCATGCCGACCAGATATCCCAACCCAATCGAGTACCACCTGCCAGCACACGGCCTATATCCCTCCAAACCCTTCCTATTCATATACCCATCCAAATGCCTCTTAAATGTTGCATTTGTACCAGCCTCCACCACCTCCTCTGGCAGCTCATTTCATACATGTACCACCCTCTGCGTGAAACAGTTGCCCCATAGGTCTCTTTTATATCTTTCCCTTCTCATCCTAAATCTATGCCCTCTAGTTCTGGACTCCCCAAACTCAGGGAAAAGACTTTGCCTATTTACCCTATCCATGACCCTCATAATTTTGTAAACCTCTATAAGGTCACCCCTCATCATCTGACGCTCCAGGGAAAACAGCCCCAGCCTATTCAGCTTCTCCCTGTAGCTCAAATCCTCCAACCCTGGCAACATCCTTGTAAATCTTTTCTGAACCCTTTCAAGTTCCACAACATCTTTCCAATAGGATGGAGACCAGAATTGCATGCAATATTCCAACAGTGACCAAACCAATGTCCTGTACAGCCGCAACATGACCTCCCAACCGCTGTACTCAATACTCTGACCAATAAAGGAAAGCATACCAACCACCTTCTTCATTACCTATCTACCTGCGATTCTACTTTCAAGGAGCTATGAACCTGCACTCCAAGGTCTCTACATTCAGCAACATTCCTTAGGACCTTACCATGAAGTGTGTAAGTCCTGCTAAGATTTGCTTTCCCAAAATGCAACATCTCGCATTTATCTGAATTAAACTCCATCTGCCACTTCTCTGCCCATTGGCCCACCTGGTCAAGATCTTGTTGTAATCTTTGCTGTCCACTACACCTTCAATTTTGATGTTATCTGCAAACTTACTAACTGTACCTCTTATGCTCGCATCCAAGTCATTTATGTAAATGACAAAAAGTAGAGGAGCCAGCACCGATCATTGTGGCATTCCACTGGTCACAGGCCTCCAGTCTGAAAAACAACCCTCCACCACCACCCTCTGTCTTATACCTTACTCCCAGTTGTGGATGGAAATGTATTTTTGTTCAGCTTCTGGTTTAGTATCTATTCTTTTTTCTCTGAGATGCCAATTTTATATTCTATTTAACCTATCACTGAAATGTAATTGTCCTGGTGATTATTTCGAATGCCATGTCTTCTTAATGTAATAATATATTTTCTTTAAAAGTTTAATGTTTTACAGTAATCACAATTCACCTGTAGCTTTCTGCTATATTGAAGAACTTCTGTCCATTTTGTGTCTAAATTGGAGAATTTCTATCTCCTTACTACCAAAATGGAGCTTTCCAGAGCTAAAATGTAGGAATGCTACCTTTCACATGTAAATTGTGAGACATCTGTTTTCTTCAGAACTTCACTGTTCTTTACAACTGAAATATATGATTTCTATCTTTATCATGGCTGTTATGAGGGGTCTTTTACCTTTTTCACAGCCGGAATGAAGTATCCCAAAATCTTTTGTTCCTTTTAAACCAGGATCTCTTAGTGTTTATAATATCTTTGGTTGCACTTCATTTCCATTTCTGTGGTGTCTGCTCACTATAGTGGCATCACTTGATCCAAGCTGTAAGTAGGTTTTTCGCTTCTCACTTTTCCAGTCTGGATAATTACATTTCAAAGTTTCTGCAGACCATCAGGGGTTTTAAACTTTACTACTAGAGCCTCTGATATCTGTTCACTCACCGATGAACTCCAGCTAGGTCTGCTCCTTAGAACATTACTTCATCATGCAACTTGTGTCTGCTGTGGAGTTGCTAATCCTCCTTCTCTAGGGAGTTTCTAACTCTCCTTTGCAGTTTGTCATTTTACAGGTCTGATACGCACTCAGCAATCTCTTGAGAATTTGTCCTTGTTGGATTGCCATAATGGTTTCTCATGTGGAATTTTTAACTCTCCTGCTCTTCCTGCTACTGACTGCATTGTAGGAGCAGGTGTGCTAAAGGTGAGTCTAAAGATCTCAGACTCCTGCTTGCCCTGTACTGTCTGAACAGTAATGTCAAATCTGCCCCACTGCCTACTGTGTTGTAAGGACATTTCAGCTCAGAACTCCGTATGAGCTGCTGCTTAGAGTGAGGGATGCTGTACCAGCGTCTCTAAGTGTAAGAAACCCCAAGGTCTTCTTGGCGTGTCGTGGTAGAGGAAGACCACTTACTGGTCTAATTAGTAGATAACAAGTTGCAGAATATTGTATATTAGCAGCTAGCTACAGGTGATATTCATATTGTTACAGACATTTCTCCAAGATTTGAGATGGTTCTAACCACAAGGTGTATGACTTCACCAAAGTGATGTTGCTTATGACATTCCTCCATATTAATTCTTCCAGGCCCTTATACCACACAGATCACCTGGCTATCTCCAATTGATCTGACTGGACTGCTCCGTGTTATCAAACATGACTTTCCCTGACCACCCCTGAGCAGACCCAACAACTCCCCTGACCTAACTACGCACCCACCCACCCAAACATCTCAGTCAGCTGCCATAATGGGACCACAGGATTTACGAGCAGGAGGAAGCCATTCTGACCTTCAGGCTTGCTCTGTCATTCCATAAGATTATGGCTGATCTGGTTGTGGTCAAAACTCCGACTTTGCTTTCTGCCTCCCATAACCTTACTTATCAAAAACATGATGTAGAGATGCTGGTGTTGGACTGGGGTGGACAAATTTAAAAACCACACAGCATCAGGTTATAGTCCAACAGGTTTATTTGGAAGTAAAGACTTTTGGAGCGCTGCTGCCTGATGAAGGAATGGCACTTCAAATCTAGTGCTTCCAAATAAACCTGTTGGACTATAACCTGGAGTTGAGTGATTTTTAACTGTCAAAAACAGGTAAGTGATGCAGAATTGAGATACACAGATCAAGAACGTACAATCATTCATGTGTGTGAGCTAAGGTAATCCCAAACAGTGCAGTACAAGATATATTATAATATGTCTTAACTTCTACAGGCTCAGAATGGAAAATAGGTCATCTCTTTAGCATTCTGAATAATGATTGGTATCCCTTGTTACCTCAGGGTTTAGAGAGATTCAGGTCAAATGCTGGCAAATGGGACTTGATTAATTTAGGATACCTGGTCAGCATGGATGAGTTGAATGCCAAAGCTCTCTTGATTGACAGTTCCATCCTCATTATGCCACTTCACAAAGCAAAGCCCCAAGGATTTTCTGATGAAGATATAATGAATGGGCTGCTTGCACTTTAGATCAAAGGTATTGTCTAAGAATGGAATGCTACAGAGAAAACATGGACAAGAATCAGGATCCTGTCTATGAGGATCTACAATCTTTTAGGTGGCAGATTAACGCAGTAAATAAATAACTTGATTTCTGAAATACTGTAGTAATTGGGAGGAGGTCAGCCAGGTAGACATCATAGAATCCGGTCCAATCAGGGAGCCCTTGCTGACAGAAATAAACGGGAGTGTCAGAGATTCTGTTCACTCTGGGAGCTGACTCTGAGGAAGCCTGACCACCATCAAGTACCAAGCACGTCTAAGTCAAAGGTGAATTGGTGGGATACCAGCGTCTATAGGGTTATTTCAGCGGCAATGAGAAAACAAAATTGCTTCTAAAGGAATTTGCTTGCAATGGTCATCTTTGTGTTGGGGTAAGCATTTTTGGTATCACGCCATTGTTTGGGAAGCTTGACTCATTTGATTTTGCCATCAAAGACTGGGTACAGAATGTAGAAAGAATGTATTACTTTTTCCGGGCAAATGACATTGGGGTAGATGAAAAGCAATGAGTAATTCTCCTGACAGTTTGTGAACCTGGTATTTTTTTCAGTTATTAGGAGCTTAACTTAAGCTAGATATTAAAAGCCTATCAAGAGGTGATGGGCTTATTGAAAAAATATTACAAGCCCAAGCTTCCTCTAATTCTGAGATGCTATTGGTTTTACTCAGCAATTTGAGAACCAGAGCAATCTGAATTGAGATTTTGATGAGCATAAGTCGACTGGCAGAAGCATGTGACTTTAGTTTAACCCTTAATGAGATGCTGAGAGACTACTTAGTATATGGGATTAATGACGTAACCATGCCAAAGCAGACTTCAAACAGGTACTGCAGCTGTCTTCCACATCAGAAAATTAGGCAAGTGGAACATATGATTTACAGGATAATCTGATGGAAGTGGACACGCTCATCACTCTGACTGAGCTTGGGAAACACCACTTGAGTGAAGACAATTGCATAACCTCATTCAGGACATATCCTGAACTTTAGCACTCTAGCTCAGTCCACAGCAAAACCCCAAAACAAAGCCAAGTCTCAACCAAACGGCTAACATTTTCTTCAGGATCCAGGTTGGCAAGCCATTGTATTTGATGCTTGATACATTGTATTGTGTGCAGATCTGAGACTGCAAAAGAGTCCCACTAAGCGTGAACTGAATAACAGAACACATAGATCGGTATCCAGGCGAGTGCACACCATGAAGGCCCACCTACATCTAGCTTGGAACAGTTAAGCTGCTTAGCCACTTCCAATTCAGAACCCATCAAAATAAATGGTTAAATGATCACCAGTTCTAATGGAGGTTCATTCTAATGTGGCTGCATCAGTGATTGCTGAACCAGTCTCGAACAAAATTTGCTTTGGACTCCAACTTTAAGTTTACATAAGGCCTTGGCTACACTGAGGACCTATACTGGGGAAAGTTTGCAGGTTAAGGATGTAAGTTTGGTCTCATATCAGAAGCAGCTCGTTTAGCTACCACTGATTGGGCCTGAGTCTTTTACTACAATCTTGATGAGGAGGAATTAGTTGAGAAAGTTTCACCTTGCTTGGGTCAACATTTTTTGATGAGAAAATGGTTGCCTGAATGAGGTCCTAATTTTTCAGGAAGATTAATGGAATCAAAGCCATCTTGTATGTTCACTAGGAAGCAATTCCATGATTCTGCAAGGCCTGCCCAGTGCCATTTGCCCTATAGGCAAAAGTCAAGGCAGAAATCAGGAGGCTGAAAGGCGAAGGAATCATCAAACCAGTCCCATTGATGGAATGGACAGCATCAATCGTACCAATTGTGAAGCACAACAGGTTGGCTTATCTTTCTGGGGATTTAAGTAAACAATAAACTGCTTCTTGCCGCTGTATAACTGCATACAGTATTTATGTGCAAAGCTGGCAGGAGCCATGCATACCTGCAATTGCAGTTAGGTAATAATTCCCAAAAATATGCTCCAACTAATAGCCATGATGGGTTGTACCGATATACGAGACTGCCATTTGGGATCTCATCAGTCTGTGTGCGCAGGTTCTCCGACTGTGAGAATACTTTGTCTCACACCTTGCATCTGGAAGATTTCTCCCCTGTGTGCATGTGTTGGTCTTCGCAGAAGGTTGATCACTGGGACAATGATTTGATTCATATTTCAAATGTGAATGGTTTTTCCTGTGTGTGAATAATTTGGTGCATAAGGAGCTTTGATGAGTGTTCGAATGATTTGTGGTATGCCTCACACAGAGTGACTTATTCCCTGCGTGAATGCACTGGTGATTCACCAGGCCTAGTAATTGTGTAAAGCCCTTGTCACAACTCTCATGTTTAAATAGCTTCTCTGAATATGAACATGTTGCTGATTCATGAGCATTGATGATTTGTAAAGCCTTAGGAATAGATCTCCCTCTTGGACAGCTCTCATCATACCTGTAGGAAAAAGTCAGTGAATCATGAAGCTCAATGAATGATTGAAGCTCTCACCATACTTGCAGCCACTCACACTGGTTCTCAGCCTCACCCTTACTAATCACCCAGAGTCAAACCTTCAGGAAAGTTGTTTCTAATGGAAGGTTCCAGACCCCTGACCAGTTTCAGATCTAGAGATATCTTAAAGCTCCCTTGACCTGACTGATGGTGTTTCGTTGCCCAATTTCTCTGCTTTCAGTGATGCTGTGAGGGGACTGGATGTCTTCCCATAGTTGTAAAGTTGTATAGTTGTTCCTTGGGTGATGGTCAAGATCTGCCTGCAGTCTCTGTCCTCTCTGTATTCTCTAGTATTATACTGCGCAATTTCTCTGTAAAACAGGAAAAGGAATTATGATTTCCTCCAACTCCCTCTACTTCTTTATTCTAGGGGCTGAATTCCCAGTAATGTTTTATTCAATCTTTCAGAGGATGTGAGTATTTCAGTGTAAATTGTCATTTGTTCCCATCTCAAATTGCCCTGAAGAGGAAGTGCTAAAGCACCATCATCAATTCATGTGGTGTCAGGGCAACCACAACATGCAACTCCCCACCTTGATGTCCTTGAGACACCAGAATGAGTGAGTCAGTTTCCAAGGGAGTAGTTGGGCCATGACATAACCTGTTGACCAATCAGTCAATGGGGAACAGGTAGATTTAATTGAACTTCCATGACTTATGTCAGAAGTCAAAAAGAAGCTGAAATCTATGGATATACATGTGATGGAACAAACATAACATTTCACATGGCCAAGAGGAAGCAGTGTCCAGCAAGTCACAATGATTCAAGCAAACATGACAAGAAAAAGAGAGAGAGAATGTGGCACCATTGTTCTAAATGAAATCAAACCTTCAATAAATGTCCAGCGAGTTGGCCAAGAACACATGCTTTGAGTACTGGCACCATTTCAAAATTATGGACAACATCTTAGTGTTTGAATAAAGACAAATTATTCCAGTTTTTTTTGAAAAGACAACAGAATATTGCAGCATTGTCAGGTGTAAAGCCAGGGCTCAGGAAGGAATGTGGTATTCAGACATCTCTTGAGAGATTGAAGATTTCACAAGCCACTGTAAAATCCGTGACTACACAGGATTGCATAAATTTTTCATTCCTATCATCACTGAAGAAAATTCAAATGGCATCAAAAGTTTTCAAGGAGACAGTGTGGTGGCTCAGTAGTTAGCACCACTGCCTCATAGTGCCAGGGACTTGGATTCAATTCCATCCTTAGATCAATATCGGTGTGGAGTCTGCATGTTCTCCCCGTGTCTTTGTAGGTTTCCTCTGGTTACTATGGTTTCTTCCCACAGTCCAACTATGTGCAGGTTAGATTGATTGGCCATGCTAAATTGCCAGTAGTATCCAGGGATATGCAGGCTAGATGGGTCAGCCAGGGGGAATGCAGGGTTACAAGGATAGGGCGAGTCTGGGTAGGAAGCTCTTTGGAGGGAGAGTGTGGACTCGATGGACAGAATGGCCTGCTTCCATGCCACAGGAGGTTTATGAAGATGCTGATGAGGAGAAAGTGAATTTGCAGTACTACCTACTTGAGCTCATGGATGAATTTTGAATTAAAATTATTCAGACATCAAAGCAATGTGGTGACAAATTAGTACAGCAGATTTCACTTTAATGTCAGGTGATGAGATGAAGTTCAAGAGAAAGATCTTAATCCTTCATCTTCCAAAGAGGAATTACCAATCCCATTGACAGAGGTAAGACTAAATAAGCAGTAAGCCTGGAGTAACATGATTGAGGATGTGAAAATATCTAATTAGTCAGGAAATCACCCACACAGGGCCAATGAAAATGTCCAACTCATCCAATAAGTCAAATTAAAGCACTTACATACTTCAACACAGGTAATTCAACAGTTTGAGAATTAAGATTTTCTTACATAAAATGAAGATGAGCTTCATGTGACTCAACTGCAGCCAAACTGAACTTCATAGATTCAGGATATGGTCAAGAAGAAATTAGCTAACTCAGTCATCCAAGATATTGCGAAAAAGCTTCCACAGAGCTGCTACGTGCTACAATGGACATTGCTCTGATTAAAGATTCCCCAGGTGATAGAACAGGAAGAGTTCCTCAGTGAAGAGAATTTGGGAAAGGCAGCCTTTCCCCAGAGAAAGGAATGCACCATTGACGGCTTTTAACAGGAATGACACCCATCATGAGGGAAGTTGAAAAGAAACATCTAAAATGGTGGACTAAGAACAGCATGGATCTTGCAGCTGCTCCTGAGATTCAAGCTCATTTCTAGATTTAATTCTAGATTTCTTTCAGTTATTGTATTTCAGTCGTATGAGATTTTTATTTTGATTCATTTTCAGTTCTTTTATGCGCAAACTAAAAGTATATGAATAAGATATGTTTGGAGGGATATGGACTCACTGAAGGCACATGGGACTAGCTTGGTTTGGGATTATGCATGGTATGGACAAGTTGGACCAAATAGTCTGTTTCCTCTATAGAAAATCCTGCAGCAGAGTCATCATTGACAGAACAGTCTAGGCTAAGATTTCCTGTACCATCGTCTGTCAACCATCACTCAATCCACCTTTATATTTTCACTTTGATCATATGTTCCTGTTATAGTGAATGGTAAAGCAGGAAGGGAGGTTTGATCAGCTTGGCAATGGGGTTTTAGAACTTGGGCTTGGTCACCTGACAGTTTAAGGAAGTATTTCTGACTGTTAGTGAACCCTGGTCAGAAAAAGTGAGGCAGTCAGAGATTCAGGAAAGCCCCACGGTGCATCTCAGTCAGGAAGCGATTTTCTGTGTTGGAAAACAGAGAGTGACGGCTCCTCTGGGGAGTGCTGCCAGAGCTCAGCTGCACAAGGTGGGGATCAAAAAGAGTGGGAGAACAATAGTGGTGGGAATTTCAGTCATGGGGGGCACTCACAGGTATTTCTGCAGTCACAGACATCACTGCAGGATGGTGACTTGGCTTCCTGGGGCCAGGGTCAAGAATGTCACTGAATCACCACAAAGCATTCTGAAAGAGGGGAGGGTGAACAGTCAAAGGTAGTTCACATTGGTACCAATGACATAGGCAGTAGGGGGGAAGAGGTCCAGTGACAAGAATGTAGGAAGCTATGCAACAGATTAAAACACAGGACCTCAAAGGCTGTAACCTCTGAATTACTCCCAGTATTACATGCTCATATTTATAGGAATAAGCAGATAGAACAGCTAAATGTGCTGGACTGGAGGGAGGGCTTGAGGTTTCTGGATCACTCGGTCCATTTCTTTGGGAATGTAGGGCCTATGCACGTCTAATAGTTTGTATCTGAGTCACAACAGGGCCATCATCCTCCCACAGAGATTTGCAGTTTTAGTTAGGTTTAATCTAATTTTGGCTGCAGGATGAGATAGTGGATGCACAGACAAGCTTAGAAGAAGGACTAAGTCAGTCTAGGAATAATGCAAATATAGTCAAGGTACAAGGAATCATGGTAACGCTGGATGGCATTTATTTCAAAGCAAGGAGTCTTGCAGGGAAGGCAGATGAGTGGACAGTGTTGATTAGCACATGGGAAGTGATATCATTGCTGGAATGGAGACAGGGTTGACAGAGTGGCAGACTGGCAACAATATTAAAAACAAAATATACTAGAAATCAAAGCAGGCCAGGAGGCATCCATGGAGAGAGAGCAAGCTAATGTTTCAAGTTGAGATGACTCTCCATCAGAGCTGACATGCAATGTGGAGGGAGCAGCATTTATGCAATGGTGGGTGTGTGAAGTGCTGGGGGAGAAAGGGTGCTTAATCGGGCAGATTAAGTGATTGGAAAGTGAGAATTGCAGAACAATGATGTATCTAACTGCTAAACTGGAAAGAAGATACACCCACTAGAGTGGGAGAGGAGAGAGAGAACATTTTGACAGAGAATGCAATAAGTAAAGCTAAAGAAAAGGGAAGGAATGGGGGTGAGTTCATAATCTGAAGATGTTGAGCTCAAGATTAGGTCAAGAAGGTTGTAAAATGCATAGAGTGAAGATGAGATATTGTTCCTCCAGTTTGTGCTGAGTTTCGCTGGAGCACTATAGCATGCCCAGAACAGAACAGTGGATGTATGAGCAGGATGCTGTGTTGAAGTGACTGACTATGGGAAGGTTGGGGTCATGCTTGCACACCGACATGAGGTATTCTACATAGCAGTCATCCAGTCTGCATTTGATTGCTCCAATGAAGGTCACGTTGTGTGTCAGAATAGACCAGATTGGAGGAGGTACAGATGAAATGCTGCTTCAAGGAAAAGCTGCTTAGACCCATGGATGGTGAGTAGGATAAAGGTAAAGCACCTTCTGCTGGGATGTGGGAAGTTGCCGTGAGAAGGGGAAGGAATGGTTTAGGCAGTTCCAAGGGAACAGTCCTCATGAAACATAGATGAGGGAGTGAGGGAAAGACGTGTTTGGTTGTGCATTCTGCTGGAGTTGTTTGAAATGCTGGAGGATGATCATTTGAATGTGGAGGCCAATGGGATGAAGAGTGAGGACAAGCAAAGTGAAGATCCGATCCCCCTGTTAAGGGTGATGATAAGGGCCAAGGGTGGAAGCATGGGTAATAGGTTGGATGCAGTTGAGGGCCCTGTCAACCACAGTGGGTGGGAAAGCATGATTATGGAAGAAGAAGATCCTGTCAGCAGCACTGTTTTGGAAGGTGACATCATCCAAACAGGTATGTTGTAAGCAAAGGAACTGGAATAGAAGAACGGGATGGGAGTGGGGTGTGGTGAGCTGTAGTAAAGGTCGCAATGTGAGTCAGTGGCATTGTAGTGGATGGCATAGGACAATTTATTCCAAGAAATGGAGGCAGAAAAGTCAGGGAAAGGAAGAGAAGTGTTGGAGATGGACCATTTGAAAGTTAGTCAGGGAAATTTGAAACAAATTGAACTATGAAGTGACACCAAAGCAGTCATCGATGTACCAACAAAAGAGTTGTGGGAGGAGGCCAGGGTAAGACTGGAACAAGAATTGTTCCACATGCCCCATAAAAGAACAGGCAAACTGAGACTCATACAGGTGCTCCTTGCAAGTCCTTTGACTTGGCAGCAGTGAGGTGAATTAAAGGAGAGTGGTGGTGGTTAAGGACTGTTCAGGCCTTTGGTTGAGGAAAATGCTGAGAGCTCTCAGACCATCCTGGTGGGAAATGGAGGTAGGGAGCGATTTGTTATCCTGGTGAAGAGGAGGCAGTTAGGGTCAGGAAACTGTAAATTGTCAATATGGTGGAGTGCATTGGAGGAATCACAGATGTAGGTGGGCAGGATCTGGACAATTAGAGAGAGGATGGAGTCAAGGTAGGAGGAAATGAGTTCGGTTAAACAGGAACAGGTGATGGGTCTACCAGGACAGTCTGCTTTGTGGATTTTGCACTCTGAGGTATAAGCGGGTTATCCAGGGTTAGGAGACGGGATAAGGTTTCAGACAGTGGCAAGAAGATCTCTGGAAGTATTGAGATTGGTGAGAGTCCTGGGCAACAATGGCTTGATGTTGGGATATAGGATCATGGTTCAGGGAGAGGTAGGAATAAGTGTCAAAAATTTAACATTAAACCTCTTTAAGGTAAAGCTCAACTCACCAGACTACACCCTTGTCAGTGGGTTTGAAGACAATGTTCAGGTTGGACCTGAGAGAGCAAAGTGTGGCCATTTCAGAAAGTGACAGAGAGAGTGAGTGAGAGGAGCAGAGAAATTCAGACAGCCAATGTCCTGCGACATTAATGTAATGTTTTTAATGTAAAGGTCGAGGGCAAGTAAGCGGCCAGAGGACAGGGTCCAAGTTTAAGATGAACGCTGGAGACAGCTAAAGGGATTACTGGCGTGGAGGTGGAGGTTGCAAGGAAGTGGGAGTGAGAGGGGTTTGCAAGGTTTAGATTTCTACTCGCAGAAGTGAGCACAGAGACGGAGGTAGAGGAAAAACAATGCAACATCATGAAGAACCTATTCCATGGTATAGAAGCTTCAGGCCAGAAGGCAGGGTGTAACAGAGGCAGTGTTGCAATATTGATCAAGGCATCACTTGCTACAATAGGGAGAGATGTGATCTTGTTTTGCTGGAAAAGTGCAGCAGGTCAGGCAGCATCCAAGGACCCGGAGAATCGACGTTTCGGGCATGAGCCCTTCTTCAGGCTCATGCCCGAAACGTCGATTCTCCTGGTCCTTGGATGCTGCCTGACCTGCTGCGCTTTTCCAGCAACACATTTCCAGCTCTGACCTCCAGCATCTGCAGTCCTCAATTTCTCCTCAGAGATGAGATCTTAGATGGCACCTCTGATCAGGCCATCTGGGCAGAACTTAATAATAAAAATGGGCAATTGCTTTGTGGGTGGTGCCTTATCTACCCCAAACAGTCAGAGAGAGATGGGAACACTGATATGTAAGCAAATCTCACAGAGGTGTAAAACTAATAGGGTCATAAGAGTCAGGGATTTCAATTACCCCAACATTATCTGGGATACACAAAACATGAAAGGCACAGAGGTGTCAGAATTCTTAAAATGTGGACAGGAGGGCATTATGAGCAGGAGGTTTCAGGATTTGAGGAAATATTTATCATCCTAAGACTGGTGGGTATCTGGAACTCACTGTCTAAAAGGTGGAAACTCTCAAAACATTGCAGAAGTTTTGCCCTGTTACCGCCCCCGACAACAGTTATTAGCTCAGCACAAAGAGGTCAAGAGTCAAGTCTATATCAACTAACCAAAGCTTTTATTAGTTGAGTTAAAACATAACAGACAATTCACACCATTTGGTTAGGAAAAGGTTAACAGCAGGCATACAGTTCATAAAAGATGTAAATTTGAGTGCATGACCACAGAGCTTTTTTAAATATATGTTTATTAAAAAATAGATGTTTTAATATTATAACAATTACAAAACAATACAATTCAAAACAATACAAAGAAAGAGTATTAAAAATTAAAAAATGCAAAGCACCCCCATATGCAAAAGTATAAATATATATAAAATTATGTTTAAAAGACCCAACTAACTTCATAACTAAATAAATAATAACTAACAACAAACTAATAAATAATAATACAGCTCAACAAAACAAAACACTAACTCTTGAATATCGAGAGCATTAATTTTCACATAAGTTCACAGATTCCCCCTCTCTCTGGATATTGGACTCGTAAAGCACAATCGTTATGGCTATCTAAAAGACCTTATTAGTGTGGCAGACAAATCTGTGTCCAGGTATTCCAAAAGGAGCCGCCATGTCTGATAGAAATTCTCAGTTTTGTGGTATACCATACTTGTTAGAAAATTCAAGGCGATATGCTCCATAACAATCTTCCGCCAATGCAACAGAACCAGGGGATTTTCAGACACCCAACCTAACAAGATGTCCTTTCTTGTGCAGAAAGTGAGGATGTTGATTTTTTTTTTCCCTATGCACATCTACAGAGAATACACTGGGCAGGCCAAGAAGAGGAGAGATAGGTTCCTTCTACACCCTTACACCCAAAATCCCCTCCATTGCACCTGCTACAATGCTCCAGCATGTTTGAAGCCTATCACAGGACCAGAGACAATGAGTAAGAGTGCCCGTACTAACCTTACACTTGGGGTATTTTGAAGATACTCCTGGTTTAAATTTTGATAAACGTTCCAGAACCAAATGGATCCTGTGGAAAAGCGTGGGTCCTATTGCAAATTGATATCTTTCTTGAGTTTTCCCAAATACCTTTCCATGCTTCTGAGGAGACCTCAATGCCTAGCTCTCTCTCCCACACCCTGCAAAGCCATTTGAACTCATTTGAAAAGGCACCCCCTACTTGATGAAATAAGGTGCTGACAGAAAATGTACTCTTAGCACTGAGCACCTTCCTCACTGTGTCAGACTTGTAGGGATCAGTCAAAAGTGTAGTCTTTTTTTGAATAAAATCCCTAACTTGAAAAAAAGGAAGAGATCCCTGCTAGCTCATATTTCCATGCCAACTGATCAAAAGACATCATTGTGTCTTCCTCAAATAAATCACCTATGTAAGATACACCCGTAGCTGCCCAGTGTTTGGATCCTGAATCTATCATCCCCGGTTGCAAACCCAGCACACCCATTATACGTGTAAGAAAAGATGTTTTGTCAATATTGCCTTCTCTCTGCCGAATTGCCCTCCATGTTTTAACAACTTTGATAACTATTGGGTTATGGCAATATCCCTTAACTGTCCACATTTTATCCAAAAACAGCAAGGGGACACTTTGCCTGAGAGTTTTCGATATCTTACCATATTGAAAAAGGGTCTCCAGAAACCCAATCATTCACGTAAGATCAAAGTGAGATTAGTTGATAGTTTTTAATGTCCGGGAGATCCACTGCCTCTAATCAGTGACACAATTGCAGTTTAGCTGATTTAATAAGGGGCCCCATATGATGCCAAATAAAAGAGCTCGGCCGTTCCTGAACATTTGCTTCTCGAAAATCAGGGGGAGCATCCGTATAGGGTATAACAAATGGGGGAGAATATTCATCTTAAAAAGAGCTATCTGATCAAACTATGAGACCAGAAGCGCATCCTATCTTTGAAGGTCCTGTTTGATTTTGATGAATAATTGGACAAAATTAGTTTTCAACAACCCATCAAGAACTGGAGTGATGAATATGCCGCCTGTGACCACTTAAGTGGGAATCAAGATTCGCCCTCAAGATCGAGCATCTTCGTAAGACCACCCATAGGCATAGCCTCTGATTTTTCAAAATTAATTTTGTACCTCGAAAAGGTGCCAAATGAGCTGATGCATTGTATCAGGTGAGGCACCAGAACTGCTGGGTTTGACAAAAAAATTAGGATATTGTGCGCATACAACAAAATCTTACGTAATTTTAACCCCACTTCTGGAGCTGACATATAGGGATCCCTCCGAATGGCCATCGCCAATGGTTCAATCACCAATGTAAAAAGCAGTGGCAAAAGGGGAAAGCCCTGCCGGCTGCCCCTAAAAATACAAAAATTGCTTGATCATTCCCCATTGGTGATGACCAGAGTGAGAGTGTCACTGTAGAGAACCTTTAGCTATCTTATAAAGGCTTCACCCAAGCCAAACCATTCTCGAGCATAAAAAAGGTATGGCCTCTCAACTCGGTTAAGTACCCTCTCTGCATCTAGGGAAATCACCAATCCCGATATTGACTGCTTTGACATCCCTCTCCCCTTCCTGAACCTATCCATCTCCATCACCTGTACTGACAAACACTAACATTTTCTAAAAATCCACCGACTCCCACAACTACCTAGATTACACCTGCTCCCACCCTGCTTCCTGCAAACAGGCTAACCCCTATTCCTAATTCTTCCGCCTCTGCTCCCAGGAGGACCAGTTCCACCACAGAACACACCAGATGGCCTCTTTCTTGAAAGACCACAATTTCCCCTCCCACGTGGTTGAAGATGACCTCCAACACATCTCATCCATGCTCCGCACTTCTGCCCTTGAATCCCACTCCTCCAACTGCAACAAGGACAAAACCCCCCCTGGTTCTCACCTTCCACCTCACCAACCTCCGGATACATTGCATCATCCTCTGCCATTTCTGCCACCTACAAATGGACCCCACCACCAGAGATATATTTCCCTCCCCACCCCTATCCGCTTTCCCTAAAGACTGTTCCCTCCATGACTACCTGGTCAGGTCCATGCGCCCTAACAACAACCCACTCTCCCCTCCCGGCATCTTCTCCTGCCACTGCAGGAATTGCAAAACCTGCACCCACGCCTCCCTCCTCACTCCGTCCAAGGCCCCAAAGGAGCCTTCCACATTACTCAAGCCTTCACCCACACTTCCACATGTCATTTACTGTATCAGTTTCTCCCAATGCGTTCTCCTCTACATTGGGGAGACAGGACGACTACTCACAGAGCCCTTCAGAGAACATCTCTGGGACACCCGGATCAAATAATTCTAAGCCCCGTGGCAGAACATTTCAACACCCCCTCCCACTCTGCTGAAGACATACAGGTCCTGGGCCTCCTCTATCGCCACTCCCTAACCACTCAACGCCTGGAGGAAGACTGCCTCATTATCCACCTCGGAACATTTCAACCCCAGGGTATCAATGTGGACTTCCAGTTTCCTTATTTCCCCTCCCCCCACCTTACCCCAGTTCCAACCTTCCAGCTCAGCACTGCCCTCATGACCTGTGCCACCTATCAATCTTTCTTCCCTCCTATCAGCTCCACTCTCCTCTCCCACCTAATACCTTCACCCCAACCTCCATCTGCCTACTGCACTCTCAGGTACCTTCCCCCCAGCCTCACCCCTCCCCCTCACATTTATCTCTCCACCCCCCAAGGCTCACAACCTCATTCCTGATGAAGGGCTTTTGCTTGAAACATTGATTTTCCTGCTCCTCGGATGCTGCCTGACCTGCTGTGCTTTTCCAGCACCACTCTAATCTTGACTTTAATCTCCAACATCTGCAGTACTCACTTTTGCCTTGTTGTTAACACATTTGATTTACATTAAGCAGCCTCCTAACATTATTGGAGGATCTGCGGCCCTTTATGTAATCCATCTGGTCCTCTTTAATAATAGAAGGTAACACAGTTTCCAGTGTTAAAGCAAGAGTCTAAGAGAGGATTTTAAAGTCCACATTTAAGAGTGAAATGGGCCTATAGGAAGCACAGTCCTCCAGGACTTTCCATTTTTTTAAGAATAAGTGAAATATTGTCCTCTCTTAGAGATGGAAGGAGATGATCATGACTGTAGGAGTCATTGAACATGGGTGAGCATCGGGCCTGACAATATGCTTATAAATTCCTTATAGAATTTGCTGGGATGTCCATCAGGACCAGGCGCCTTTCCACTCTGAAGCTGCTTCACAGCCTTCTGCACATCTTGCTCTGATAAGGGGGCTTTGCTAAAAGGCTCTTGTTCGGGAATCACACGCGGGAGATTGAAAATCATTGAAAAAGGTCTCCAAGGTCATTGAAAAGCCCACTCCTCCTCACAACCCTCAGACTGGTATAATTCAGAGTAAAATCTTGAAACGCCTCATTAATCTTTTTGAATCACAAGTTCAGTTCATAGCCCCTTCCCTAATTGATATAATGGCTTGAGGGGCTTTCCTTTTCCTGATGAGGTATACTAGGTTCTTGCCCAGTTTGTTACCATGCTCAGATCACCTTTGTTTTGTGAAAGTAATTTCGTTCTTTGACGTCTGCGTGAGCACGGAATTCAATGCAGACCGCAGCACCGTAATCCTCTGTAGCCAATGAGGGCTGTCAAAGTAAACCTTTTCGACTGCCTTCAACTGTTCTTCAAGGAGATGTTACTGCTCACCCTTCTGCCACTTCCTACTGGCAGAGTAGGAAATAACTAGCCCCCTGGCATAGGCTTTGGCAGTTTCCCAAAAGAGGGAAGGGCTACCAACCAAGCCTGAATTAATGTCTGGGAAAATCCTAAATTCCAAAGAGAAGTACTCCACAAACTTATTATCCTTAAGGATAAAGGGATCCATTCACTAGTGTCTCGGGCATACTATAGCGTCCTTAATCTTAACCAACAGGTACACTGGAGCATGATCAGAGATGGTAATATTAACAATTGTACAAGATGCCACCAAGTCCAGAGGTGCCACAGGGGTCAGAAAAAAATCAATCCCAGTGTGACATCTGTGTAGATTGGAAAAGCAACACAGCAACTCCCCTACCTCTGGTATTAAAAAATTAAAAGTAAACCCGATCAAAGCCATTCTGCTTTAATTTCAAATGTTCCCTAACATCCAAGTATGTCTCCTGTAATAAAGCAATATCCACCATTTCCTTTTCCCTCTTAATTGGTGAGTGTCTCCCTTGATGTTCCAGGTACATGGTTTAATCAACTCATTAGCCATAATCTTCTGCAGTAACATTTGGATTCCAGAGAGGAGGAACTCTAATTACAAACTGCCAAGCCTTAGTGTCGCAAGATCCATCGAACATAAAAACTGCATAAACTAAAACCACTAAAGTTTATAAACCTACAAAGCTACCAAAGACCATACTACAACAAAAAAGCAAACCAACAATAAAGCGCCAATGGCGCTGAATAGGGGAAATCACCCCCTGCCCAAAGGCAGCATCTACACATCCCAGAACCCAGCTTCTCCTCCTACTACCAATACAGCAGCCAGGGCATTTAGGTACCTGAGCCAGGCATAAATTGCCTTCAAATAAATTAGATCAGATTAGATTCCCTACAGTGTGGAAATAGGCCCTTCAACCCAACAATCCACACCGACCCTCCAAGCAGTAACCCACCCAGATCCACTTCCCTCTGATAAAGCACTAACACTATGGGCAATTTAGCATGACCAATTCACCTAACCTGCACATCTTTGGACTGTGGGAGGAAACCAGAGACCCGGAGGAAACCCACGCAGACACGGGGAGAGTGTGCAAATTCCACACAGACAGTTACCCAAGGCAGGAATCAAATCTAGCCATCCCAACCATTTTCTATCCTCCCATCTACAGCCGCACCACAAACATAAGCAGCAAAGAAAGAAAATACACTATGGAATAACAATGCGATCAAAGACATTTTGGAAGAAAAGGGGGTAAGTACCCCACCCACCCTTTAGTATAACTTAACTTAGAAATTCAAAGTAAATATCCCAACCGTCCGCGAGCATAGTTTAGACTAGATTATTACCAATTTAAAAAATAGGGAAAGAAAGCCCCGACCGGACTTGCTCTTTTATTTAAATAGAGACATACTCAAACAACACTACTATTTGCAGACACTAAATTATTCAGATTACGTTAATTTGAACACAAAGTCTCTTGTCCTCTCCCACATTTTAAAGATATGTGCAGATCCATCTAAAGTGATCTGAAACATCGCCGGATACCTCAGAGAGCACTGGATCCCGAACTCCCTCAGTCTTTTCTTGATGCCATCGTAGGATTTTCTTTTCCGGATGACCACCACTGAAAAGTTCTGAAAGGATATGATCTTAAATCCCTCATATACTAGGGCCTTCGATCCTTCCCCTGGATTTTGGAAGTATGCACAATTCTCTCCTTAACTCTACAGTGATGAAAAAGCACCAGGAGAGGACGAAGATATTGGTCCAGACCTAACCTGCATGCCGTGACTCAGTGAGCCCTCTCAACCTTCAAGCTTCTCATTCCAGTCTCCAAGTTAAGGAATTTCAGCAACCAGTCCTCAACAAATTCCACCAGCCGCTCACCCTCCTTAGCCTTCAGCAGACTGACAATCCAAATATTTTTTTCTCCTGCCCCTGTTATCAAAGTCATCAACCTGGTCAAGCAAATTACAGACATGTATCTCCAGGGCCTGGATCCTATCCTTGGAGGAACCAGTATCAGCTTCCATCACTGTGGCTCTGTGTTCTACCTCATCCGTCCTTTTCTTTAGGTCTCCCAGCTGCTGTTTATGCTTCTACAGCATAATAGCGTTCGGGACCAGCTTCTCCTCTATCTGCTTGCCCAACATCTCATGAGATTTCGCGAGCTCCTTTACCAGAACCTGGTAGGAAATCGAGTCCAGGGGTCTGCCTTGGACGCACCTGCTCCTTTCTTCAGTATTCCTGGACAGTGAAAACTGAAGTAGGTTGTTCTCTGACAGTTTCATGGGACTCTACAACCTTTCCATGATCTATCGCATGGTCCGGGTTGGGCAGGTTAGGACATTGGCCTAATTGTGATGTGATGCAACATGATATTTTTAGAACACCGCCGTCTTGAATCCCCCTGACCACGGAGTTTGACGTTTCCTGAAGAGTCAGCAGAGGCAGGCAGGTGGGACTAGTTTAGTTTTGGATTCTGTTCAGCAAAGACTGGTTCAGCAAAGGGTCTGATTCTGTGCTGTATGACTCTCTGACTCAAATAGAAGCTTACATTTTTGAGGCAATTTCTCCCAGGTCTTAGGGTCCTCTCCAAACCTCCAACTGTGATGTTTACAACTTCATGAAGTCTGGTCTCATGGGTTTTCCCTTATCTCCCATGTAATCTTGTTCTTCCAAGTTCATTGCTCATCTGAGAGCTGTTGTCTTTCCACTGTGGGCACCTTTCAAACCAACCTATTAATTATTCTTCCTCCAAATAAGGACTTGCACCTTATATCACCCTCAGAGCCAGTGGCTGGTGCTCGGGTGACTTCAGTTCACCAGCTTTCTGCTTTTATGTGAGAGCAACCTCTGGCCAACATCTCCACCCTCTCGATCCAAAGATATCTTAGGATCATCATTTTCCCTTCAATCTGCTAACTGTTCATGGAGTCATTGATAGTCAGTCACCGTCTTGCTTTCATGTTATGTGTAAATGTGTACATAAAATATCTGAGAAAATGTCTGACTACTTAATTCAATCCTCTTTATAGTACTAACCGTCCCTTCAGTTTCATTAGAGCTTAGCCTTTCAACTTCCACATAATATCATTTTTCTACCTTCTGAGCTGATACGCATTAATTATGTCAACTACCTGTGCACAAAAGAGCAATGTTACAGTTACATGAGATGATATTCTCACCCATTTAAACATTAGAACCCCAATTCCAAAATTTAACTCCCAAAACTGGGGTCATGCAACACCTCATTTGCCTTATAGCACGAGCTCTAATTGTTTTGGCGCATTCCGTTCATTGATGGATTATCTCCTTTCCTCCTCTGCAATTTTTATTTCCTTCAATATTGCTCTTATTATGACCAATGCAAGGTTCACCCTTCAATCGGTTCACCAGGTATGAGGTCATGTTTTTGATGGCTATATTGTGTACCTTGGACTTTGAGGTTGAAATACAATTCTGATCTCCCTGCTATAGGAAGGATGTTGAGAACCTTTAATGGTTTCAGAAAAGATTTACAAGGATCTTGCCAGGGTTGGAGGTTTTGAACAATAGGCAGAGGCTGAGTAGGCTAGGACTATTTTCCTTGGAGCATCAGAAGCTAAGGGGTGACCTTATAGAAGTTTATAAAATCATGAGGGGCATGAATAATGTATCAATAAAACCCTAAAACTAGAGGGCATGGATTCAGAGTGAGAGGGGAAAGATTTAAAAAGGACCTAAGGGGCAACTTTTTCATGTGGACGGTAGTGCTTGTATCAAAGGAGCTGTCAGCAGAAGTGCTGGAGACTGGTACAACATTTAAAGACATCTGGATGGGTATATGAGTAGGAAAGGCTTAGAGGGATAGGGGCTGAATGCTGGCAAATGGGACTAGATTTAATTAGGATATTGGTCAGCAAGGATGAGTTGGACCAAAGGGTTTATTTCCGTGCTTTATATCTCTATGACTCTATAAATTGTCAACATCTGTTTTTTCCTCATTTAATCCATTTGCATAACTTTTCCTAAAATTCAATATATTTGAATTCCATAACTTCTGAACAGATTAAATTCAGATTTGTGCTCCTTAATTTTGCTTTTCTTCCCCCGTTCTCTATCCACAGGTTGTCTCAGTTAATGATAGAAAATAACATCGTACACAGACACAAACATTAAGAGGAGATGCTGGATGTCTTAAGACACATAAAGGTGGATAAATCCATGAGCCTTGACCAGGCATACCCTAGACCTTTGTGGGAAGCTAGGAAATTGAGTACTGAGCAGTTGCTAAGAGATTTGTATTATTGATAGCCATAGGTATGGTGCCGGAAGACTGAAGACTGGTGGTTAACGTAGTGCCATGTGGAAGGAAAAGCCAGGTAACTAAGGACTAATGAGCCTGACATTAGTGTTGGGCAAGTTATAGGAGGGGATCCTGAGGGACAGCATTTACATGTATTCGGAAAGGCAAGGATGATTAGGGTCAGTCAACATAGCTTTGTGCTTGGGAAATCATGGCTCACTAATTTGATTGAGTATTTTGAACAAGTAACAAAGAGAACTGATGAAGGCAGAGCAGTGGAGGTGATCTTTATGGACTTGAGTGAGGCATTTGACAACATTCCCCATGGTAAATTGGTTAACCAGTATTTTGGAATACTGAGAGAACTAGCTATTTGGACACAATACTGGCTCAAAGGGAGAAGACAGAGGATGGTAGTGGAGGATTGCTTTCCTTGTAGAGGACAGTGTATTAGGAATCTGCACTCTGCTCCTGCTGCTGCTCTTGGAACTGAAGTGGCAACACCTGCTGTAACTGAGAGCAGCTAGTGCTAAATGAGGCCAAGAGTGTTGACTTACTGGTGTTGCAGCCCATTTGAACATGGTGTCCTTCATTGTCCTGCTTTTAGAAGCCTGGTGCCTGCATTTTTATTGGTGAGTTGAAGACTGCTGTAATTACAGCTACTGCTGCTGCTTGGGGCCTGGAACCCAGTGGCCTCAGGCCCCAGGCCTGCCTGTCTGGAAGGAGTAGCAACAGGGACTGGCTGCTGTCACTGCCCTGAGGAGGCTGGTGGCCTGAAATTCTACCCAGCCAGTGCCTTAAAGCATCAGTTCCTGAAGCTTTGGGGGCAAGAGTGAGGTACATCTAGAGATTGAGAAAGGGTTAAAGGTTGTAAATGGGAGAGAACTAAATGGAGGATAATGAGGAGAAGGTTTAATAAGAGAGTGATAGGAAAGGGTTTTTTAAAAAAGGGAGAGGGTTAAATACACAGAATAAGGACAGGGGTTAAAACAGGGAGAGGACTAAATACAGGGGTATACGGAAAAAGACAGGAAAAAAAAGGGTGGCATGGTGCCTCAGTGGTTAGCACTGCTGCCTCACAGTACCAAGGACCTGGGTTCGATTCCAACTGCGGGCAACTGCCTGTGTGGAGTTTGTACATTCTCCCTATGTCTTTGTGGATTTCCTTTGACGCTCTATTTTCATCCCACAATCCAAAGATGTGCAGGTCAGGTGAATTGGCCATGCTAAATTGCCCATAGTGTTATGTTCATTAGTCAGGGGTAAATGTCAGCGAATGGGTCTGGGTGGGTTACTCTTCAGGGGGTTGGTGTGGACTTGTTGGGCTGAAGGGCCTGTTCCCACACTGTAGGGAATCTAATCTAATCTAATCATGGACTTTTCTATTCGGTCTGCTGTCGTGGAGGCGTGTTCCTAAAACATGGGCTTTCTTCTTTATTTGGTGGGTTCAGGCCTGGACACTAATAGTTTAGGGCCTGACCACTTATGATGACTGACTGCGATATAGTTACATTTCAGTTAACCCTAACCCTATTGCAAAAACATAAAACCCTAAGCCTGGTCTTAGTCCTAACCCTAAATCTAAACCTAGCCCTAGATCTAACCTTATCCCGAGCCCTAGCCCTAACCCTCGCCTAAGCACAAGGACTAAAGCTAACTCTAAGTCTAAACCTAATGCTAAGACTAACCCGAACCCTGTCCTAACATTGACACTAACCCTAACCCAAGACCTATCCCCAACCCATGCCCTAGCTAAACCTCTCCAACAAACCTAAATACTTGGCATCACCTCAAAAAGACATAACCCTAATCATCGTCCTAGTCTTAAATCTAACCCTAAAACCAACACCAGCCCTAACTCTAAACTGACCTGAACCCTAACAATACCCCTATCCTTAACCAAACTTTAACTCTAGATCAAATCCAAACCCTAAACCAAGCCCTAGCACTAACCCTATGCCTAACACTTACTCTAACGCTGACACTAACCCTAACCCTAGCCCTGATCCAATCCGTAGCCCTCGCCATAACCCTAACCCTAACTGTAACCATAGCATTACCCCTAACCCTAAACCTGACACTAACCACCACCCTAACACCAGGTGGAACACTAACCTTGCCCTAATGCAAGGCCTAGCCTGAACTCCAACTCGAGCCCGAGCCCAAATCGTATCACTAACTGTAATCCAGACCCTAGCCATATCCCTGACCCAAACTCAAAGCTAACCTGACACCTAGCCCTAACCCTAATCCATTGCTAGCCCAAGCCCTATCCCAAACCCTAGCCCTAACACTAAGTCTAGACCTAGCCCTAGCCCTAATTCTAAATCCAGCCGTAGCACTAAACCTAGCATATTCGTAATCATAGATCTAGCCCAAATGCTAACACTAGCTCTAGTTCTGATCCTAACCCAAGTGCAAGACATAGTGCTAGCCCTAATCCAAACACTAGCTCTAATGCTCACCCTATCCCTAAAAGTAACCTAAAACCCATCCTAACCTCTAATTCTAACCCTAAATCTAGCCCTTTCCCTAATCATAATCCTACCCTAACGCTACTCTTAGCCCTGATCCGAACACAAACCCAAGATATAGCATTACCTCAACCCCACTATAGCCCCAGGCCCAATCCCAGCCTAATTCTAATCCTAACGCTAGCCCTAACCATAACCTAAGCCCTTGGGTAACTTGAGCCCTAGCCCTAACTCTAACCACAGCCACAAACTTAACCCAAATCCATCTCAAACCATAGCCTGTGACCTAAACCTAACTCTAGCCCTAGAAGGAGCCCTAGCCATGGCCCTGCTCCAAGGTGTAGCCCGAGACCTTACCCAAGCCCTAACCCTAAACCTACACCCAACCCTAGCTCTACACCTAATCCTAATGCTAAATCTAATTCTAAACCTCATGCTAAAACTAACCCTAACCCGAGTCCTAACATCGCCCCTAACACTAACCCAAGACCAGCTGTAGCCCAAGCCCCAGCACTACTAAACCTAGCCCTATCTTCAGCCCTAGCCTTAACCCTATTGCTAGCTCTGGACCTAACCCTCATCCTAAGCCTAAACATAGCCTGAGCCATAAACCTCAACCTAGCTGTATCCCTAACCATAAACCTAGCTCTAACCCTAATGCTAGCCCTAGCCCTAGCCCTGGCCCTGATCCAAAACCTAGCCCACGCTGTGACCCTAACCCAAACCCAAGATATAGTGCTGCCCCAACCCTACTCTAGCCCTGGCCCTAATCATATCACTAACTGTGATCCTAATCCTAACGCTAGCCCTGGACCTAACCCCAACCATAGTGCCTAATGGTAGCCCTAATGGTGCCATTACTAATGGTAGCCCTAGCCCTAACCTGAGAGCTAGCCCTGGCCCAAGGTGTAGCCCTGCCCTAATGTTAACATTCGACCTCTTGCTAATCCTAACACTAGCCCTAAACTTTGCCTTAATACTAACGCCTTATGTCACTTCTGGACTGGCTGGAGAAGAAAGTGAGGGAGGGGGTGCTTCCCCTCCTTGAAGCTATGGTGGGATGTGGATAAGACTTATGTCCATGTTTTCTGTCAGCAGGACATGTGGAGGTCGACAAATGCAGAATCGAGGAGTTGGCAAAGGAGGTGCTAGACTTGGAGTCATGTCTCAGTCAGTCCATTGTGGACCCTGCCCTATGGGAGGTGCCCAAAGAGAAGAAGGCTGTTTTGGAATGCATTCGTGAGATCACAGGTCCAGTTCCTTTGGGATACCAACCGTGTCTCCTTCTACTCACTGGAAAAAAGGGAAGTGGTCCATCTGCAGCACCATGTGCTGCTAGCTAAAGATTGATCTCTCATCTCAGATGCCCAAGTGAGGGGCTATTGTAAAGCCTTCTCCTCTCCAAATCCATCCATCAAGGAAGCTGGGAACGTCTGGTGGGAGGACCAACTGTAGGTAAGCCCTGAGGCTGCCCAGAGGCTCGATGCCTCTGAGTTTGGAGGAGCTCTGAATTTGCCCTCGACCGTCTCTCCCGGGGCAAGTTCCCAAAGCTGGACAGGCTGACTGAGGAGTTCTTTAGGACATTGTGAGAATGACTATGTGCAGGTCCTGGAGGAATGTAATGGGACCAGAGAGATGCCCCATTCTTGGCACAGGGCCATCATCACTGTGTTGCTGAAGGAGGAGGATATCCAGTTGTTAAAGAATTGGCATCTGGTCTCCTTCCTCAGCACAGAATATGACATCTTTGCCAGGGCACCTTTGACTTGCCTTGGCACCATGCTGTACCACATAGTCCATCTAGAACAGTCCTACACTGTCCTGGGCCAGTGCACCCATGACAATATCCACATTGCCCAGGAGAGTTCCATTATCCCAGAGGGCTGGTCTGTCGAGCAACTTTCTCTCCCTTGATCAGGAAAAGGTGTTCAATGGAATGGGTCAAAAGTATCTGTTCAGGTCCCTGTGAGCTTTTGGGTTTAGGACATACTTTGCTGCCCAGATTCAATTTCTCTATGCCACCACGGAGTACCTAGTGAAGGCTAATGGGTCCCTGACAGTTCCCCTGTGCTTTGGGAGAGGTGTCATGGCTGGCTCTTGTCTGGCCAGTTTTATTCTGTCTGCGTGGAGCCATTCCTGTGCCTCTTATGTAAGTGGCTTTCAGGTTCGGCTCTGCGTGGGTCAGGGCTGGAGGTGGTTTTGTCTGTGATGACGTGATGATGTGCTCCTTGAGTTCACAGACCCAGCTGACCCTTGGAGGGTGCGCAAGTGCCAGGAGGTCTCCTCTATGGGGTCCTCCGCAAGGATAAACTGGAGCAAGTGTTCTCGACTTCTGGTCGGTCTCTGGTAGATGGTCTTCCTGCCAGAGGAGCTCTGGTGCTTCACATGGAGTACCACTCAGCTCCTCTACCTGGGAGTCTGTCTTTGCCCTGCTGAGGCATCCTGGCTGGTGAATTAGCATGAATTGGGAACCAAGGTGGCCACTGGCCTAGTACGCTGGACCAGACTGCTCCGAGTGTTGTCCTCCAGGGTGTGATTGCTGGTCACAAACCAGCTGGTGGCCATCATATTGTGGTATCTGCTGCTCACTTTTTGGTCTCACCCACTGGCTTTCTCACCACTGTCCAGTAAAAACTCAGAGTTCCTGTGGAGACAAGACACAGCGCTGAGTCACTGCTGTGATTCTGAGTCTCCTGCTTGAGGAGGGTGGTCAGCCGCTGGTGTGACATTGCACCCAGGTAATGACTCCCCACCTTCAGACCCTGTAGTGATACCTTTACATTGAGTCTCATGACGTATTTCTTCCAACAAGTGCACAACCTCCGTTCCAACACGCAATTCCTGTTCGTGGATTGGTCCCAGTCTCAGGTCATCTTTCAGGGATTGTCTGGTTTCTATCTGAACCTGATCACAGTCTGGGACACATTCAGCTCGAGTCGGAGCTTCTCCCCCTGTTGGAGAGCAGCTCTCATCAGGGAGCCCTGCTCAGGAACAGGTTCCTGAACACGGTTTGTGCTGGCTGGGGGAGGAGAGAGCTCGGGTTACAGGGATGACCAGAGTTGGGGACCCACTGGATGGCAGAGAAGTGGACTGGATAACACCGACAAGGTTGACTGCGAGGGTGTCGGTCCACCACCTCTGGTTCGTGCCCTGAGCCATCCAGAGTCTGATGGACAAGGCACTCAGCCCCCACACCTCACGTACACTCGAGGCAGCTCCGGCGTGCAGTGACCTTCCGGACAAACTGATCACCATCCGTCCGGAATTTCACATTGTACCGTACACAGCCGACATGGGTGCTCCACAGTCTGAGTCATCTCAGAGATAACCTCCCGGTGCCCTTTTGAACAGCACCGTGGTGTTATTTGTATGTACACTCTCCACTGCTGCGCTTTCACCCACCACCTGGACGTGCCTTGGTGTAATGTTTCACCCTCCGGTGGCAGCATTCTCCAATGGAGGGCAGTCTACGAAGGTGTCCTCTCCTCTTACATCGGGGATCTGGGATGGAGAATGTTACATGTAGCAATCTTGGTGAATGAGTAATTTTACCATGCGCCAGACCACGTGCATGTTCTGTGCCCTGGAAGAGATGGTGCATCTGTTTGCAGTACCTTTTTAGCTCTTTGAAGGGGCAGTTGTTAAAAGTTCGGTGCACTTCAGCCCCACACACCTGATCCATGGACTCCTAGTGGGGGAGGGGCAGACAAGTCTGAGTCTTCTCATGGCTTTGTTCCTGGGCCTGGCCAAGATGCCCAACAACTGTCTGCCCACCCTTTTTCAATTATGTCCTTGTTCAAGTATCCCTGGAAAGGGAGCACACGGTCCTCACTGGCACAGTCAAAGCCTTCCAAGTTGGTTTGGCACCACGGGGGCCAGAATTCATTATCCCCCTGGATAATGGTATTCTGATTTAGCTCATTGGCTCTGATGTGTGAATTTCCATTCTGGCTTTTCAGTTTGTATTTGGTGCCCGGGGAAGAGGGCTGTCTTATTTTAACTTTGTCCCAATTTTGGACACATTGGAATAGTCCAGGGGCTTTTTTTGTCAGCCCTGCACTGTCCCTGTCTCAGATACACTTGATGGGGATCAGTGTGAAGGGAATCTTTGTCTTTAATTGAAATGAGCAGGGGAACGTCCTCTGGATTTTAAACTATTGTTGTCCTTGTCCCAGGAACGTTTGATGGTGACGAAGCAGAGGGGATTTGTTTATTTAGTTGTTTATTTTTTTGTTTATTCATTTGTTTTCATTGATTTTGCTTGAGTTTATTCTCATTTTGGCCCCTTGTCCCTTCCTCAAGAGATATCGATGAGGACAGTCAAGCTGGAGCTATGTTTTGTTGGTTTACCTGGTTTTGTTTCTCCCCAGAGTAACAACGTTTTTATTTTTGTTTAACAAGGTCAAGAGAGCTTTATTTTCTATTTTGGAAGAGCAAAGTAGGCTTTGATCTGTGTTTCCCTCGGTGTTGTCCCTGTCCTGGGAGTGTCTGATGGGGGCAGTGTAGGGGGTCTTTTTGTTTCAGTTTACACCTCTAATTTTAAAGAGTGGAGTGCTGCTTTTCCAATTGGAGGCCTGTCACCAGTGATGTGCTCTAAGGATTGTTGCTGAGTCCACTGCTTTTTGTCATTTATATAAATGATATGGAGGTGAACACAGGAGGTATGGTTAGTAAGTTTGCAGATGACACCAATATTATATTGGAGGTGTAGTGGGCGGCAAAGAAGGTTACCCCGGAGTACAATGGGATCTTGATCAGATGGGCCGATGGGCCGAGGACTGGCAGATAGAATTTAATTTAGATGAAGGTGAGGTGCTGCCTTTTGGAAAGGCAGGACTTTTACACTTAATGGTAAGGTCCTGGGGGAGTGTTGCTGAACAAAAAGACCTTAGAGTGCAGGTTCATAGTTTCTTGAAAGTGGAGTCACAGGTCGACAAGATACTGAAGAAGGCATTTGGTATGCTTTCCTTTATTGGTCAGTGCATTGAATAAAGGAATTGGGAGGTCATGTTGTGGCAGCACAGGACATTGGTTAGGCCACTTTTGGAATACTCCGTTCAATTCTGGTCTCCTGCTACAGGAAGGATGTTGTAAAACTTGAAAGGATTCAGAAAAGATTTAGACTGATGTTACCAGGTTGGAGGGTTTGAGCTATAGGGAGGGGCTGAATCCCTGGAGCATCAGAGACTGAGGGGTGACCTTATAGAAGTTCATAAAATCATGAGGGGCGTGGATTTGGTGAATAGCCAAGGTCTTTCCCCCGGGGTAGTGGAGTTCAAAACTAGGGGACATAGGTTTATGGTGAGATGGGAAAGATTTTAAAGGGACCTAAGGCACAAATTTTATACACAGACGGTGGTGTGCATAGAATGAGCTGCCAGAGGAAGTGGTACCAGAGGAGGCTGGTACAGTTACAACATTTAAAAGGCATCTGGGTGGGCTCATGACTAGGAAGGGTTTAGGCAGTTGTGTTGATGTATATTGTATTCCACAAATCCGGACAACACAAGTTTCAGTACAATGGTCGATACATTATTATCGGACAGTCGACGAGAGATTCTCAATGTCCCCAAAAGTATTTGTGCATCTACTTGTGGTGACACTTCTCCACGAACCTCTGTTATACACACAAAGGCAGTGTTTTTTATAGGAATAATACAAAAAATCTATCAGTCACACGGTTGATTGTTTAAGATGGGCAATTATAATTTTACAAGACTCGGTGGATATCAATGACCTGTGATAACAAGTGAATGGATTGTCGTGTTCTTCATGATCATGTGTTGATGGTAAGAAGGGTTTTACCTATTTTCAATGGGGTATTCACATACCTATGTTAATATTGAGGGGAAGCAAGATAATGGGAGCGGGAGGCAGTTTAACAGGGTTGTGACCAAGACTCTGTCTTGTCTGGGGAGGACAAATAACTTTACCTAAGGCTGCAGATTGGTCCAATGGATTCCTTCTCTAAGATTCAGTCAGCCTCCTCCGTATTGAGATATTCTGTCTATTCTGTAAGAGGATAGACATGCAATTGATAGTGCAATGAATTTCTTTGGTAGTGGAAAGTTTAACCCTTGAGTCCCCAGTATGGCTTGAAAGAGAAGTAAAACATGGAACTGATCCCTTTGTGGCTTTTAACTGCTTGAAATGTGGGCCAAATGTTGGCAGATGGGACAAGATTAATTTAGGATATCTGGTTAGCATGGACAAGTTGGGCTGAAGGGTCTGTTGCCATGCAGCACAGCTTTATGACTCTGTCACTCCCTTCATCTGTGTCCATCGAGTGTATTTCCTCAATATGTTTCCTTTGTTGCCAATTCTATGAATGATCTTTTGAGTGCTAACTGCTTCCATATGCAAATACCCCACTTCACCACATATTACCAAATAATACTGCTCCAAGAACTTACAATGCATCCTTGCTTATGCTTCCCCTTTTTATTCTGACATCTGTATGCTATTTCATGGGCCCTTTCAATCAGCTCACTATCATTCCTCCAACAGTCCACATTCTTTCATTACTGCAACATTTTGGCACAATAGACAATCTCACCTTGTAGTTTGAATTGTTTTACCTCTCTAACAGAAATACTACTATCTTTGTTTAGAAGTCACTTTCTCTATGATTAATGTGTCGGTGTCTTGTCGTTTAAGTTATCCTTTTGTGCTCTTGCAGCACACACTAATCCTTTTGTCATTTCGGTGTTCAGATCTGAGACCTGTCCTTCACTTTTTATTTATAATTTCTTCACGCATTTGTTACCTCTAAGATAACAATCACTTTTGCATACTTTCATCGGTTACCCAAGACCATGTCTCACATTCTTGACTCTTGTATGATCTTATCAAAAGATTTGAGATTTTAATTATCTCTGTACATACAGTCCTAATGCCTCAGGTAGTGGCTTGGTCATCAAATTCAGTTCTTATAAAAGGAAAGACAAGGACACCAACATCACCAAGAGAAAATTCAGTTTAATACACTCATCTAATTAATCATCTCATTATTCTAATTTTTTTTTAAATTTTCTGCTACTACTCTCCACCCTTCATTATTACTTGACACCCAATTTTGCAAGGCAACTATTATCATCATATCTAATTCCAGAGCTCTGGAGAGATTTGTATCCAATGGAACATAATCTCATCATATTTTGAAATAAAATCTGTTTGATTCAGGCAAAAACATACTTTATTTTTTCTGAGTTGATTCCCATTTTTTAAAAGTTATTTAGTCATACAGATGGAAACAGACTCCTTGGACCAAATCATCCATGCTGACCAGATATCCTAAATTAATCTCGTCCCACTTGCCAGCACTTGGTCCATATCCCGCTGAACACGTCTTGTTCATATACCCAGACAGATGCCTTTTAAAGGTTGTAATTATACCAGCCTCCTCCACTTCCTTTGGCAGCTCAAACCATACAGGCACCACCTTCTATGTGGAAAACGTTTCCCCTTAGGTCCCTTTTAGGGTGACACAGTGGCTCAGTGGTTAACAGTGCGCCAGGGAACAGAGTTCAATTCCAGCCTAGGGTGATGGTCTGTGTGGAGATTGCACATTCTCACTGTGTCTGCATAGGTTTCCTCTGGGTGCTCCGGTTTTCTCCCACAATCCAAAGATGTGCAGGTTAGGTGAATTGGCCATGCTAAATTGCCCATAGCGTGTAGGTTAGGTGCATTAATTAGGAGTGATGTAGGGAAATGGGCCTGGGTGGGTTACCCTTCAGAGGGTCGGTGTGGACTTATTGGGCCAAATGGCCTGTTTCCACATTGTAGGGATATGATTATTCTAAACCTTTCCTCTCTCACCCTAAACCTATGCCCTCTAGTTCTGATATTTGATATATCTCAATGTAAATTTATCCAAATTCAATATTTTGGTTGCTCAAAGTCACACTTTATGCATTGAAACATGCATTGAACTGTGTGCACTCACTTTATCATTTTCCAGAATTCTTGTAAATTTTAGGATAACTATTCCCTTTAAATATTTCAGAATGCCAGGCCTTGCGAGTCTTAAGCATATCCTGTTGAAAAAGAAATTAAGTGTAACCAGGCTTAGTGGCTTTGAAATTCTTGAAAGTCAATCCATTTAATGTTGCTGAGAGGTCTCATTAATGAATGGGTTGAGGGGTTAAATGGATCAAGTATCAAGAATTTCAAAGCCACTGAAGTGATCAAAATTTCAAACAATATTTGGTGGAAATTTAGAAATGAAGGACTCCATGGTGCCATTCACAGAAAAGCAATGAGGAGCCCTGATCCCCAAGCTAGCATTGTGGTTTTTTTTATATAAACCTGTCCAAAGATGTCATGTTATACCTTTGGAACAGTTGGAACTTGAGCCCAGGTTTTCTGGTGCAGAGGTAGGGACACCACATGGTACCCCCCCCAAGCTTACATTCCTATTTACCTAAATAAAAATAGCTCACCTGATCAATGAGTTCATAATCTGTTTACTTATTGATAATATGCACAAATCAATATTGAATTTTTCTACTTAACTGCTGTGACTACAGTACACTTTAAATTTTTTGCTATATCTTGAGAATCAGAAAGGTACTATATGAATGGAATTGTTATTATTTATTTGCACATCTTTTGGTGAAGTGTTTTGTTCCTGATTGGTGTTTCGGTCTTCTCAGTTGCAGGCTATCATGTTATGGTATTTGTCAGATAATTGCAGATACCATGTTTACAATGTTCCTCTCATTGAAATTGCTGGTCTAGATTTTGCAGTCAACAGTGTCAGGTGATCCAACTCTTTTCTAAATTATGATCATTAGAGATCATTTTCAGTCTGGAATCCTCTACAGGGACCATTGGCAAATGTATAAAGAGCAACCAATGGCACGTCTCGTCAAATCATGTTGAAGAATCTTTCACTGAGTCATGCAGAGTCTAAACCAGGAAATATATATTAAAATAGTTTAATTCAATGTAAAATGCATTGAAAGCAAATTTAAGAATGGGGAGGAGGAAATTGTATTTCAATGCAAATGTAATTAAATTCTGAGAATGAGTTAATACTTGTAAAATTAAAAGGGCATTGAATTAGATTCTTTATTTATCCTTCAATTTATTTAAATTTATGCTACGATTTGCTTAAATTGAGAGAACAATGGGCCAACCTTATTCCTGTCAAGTCAATCATCTATTTCCTTAACCAGAGAATTTTAATTGTAGAGAAAGAAACAGATCTACCGATAATGTGAGAAATAGAATTAATGAGAACCAAATTAAATGCAGGAAGAAGCAAAGAGGAAGACAGTCAACCAGTAATAATAATTTTAAAAGTGCAATGTTTAAAAGAAGCATCAAGGACCAATTTGCTACCTGTGGGAGTTATACTCCACAGTTTCCTCATTCCCCTCTTGGCCTTCAAGGGTGAGTGGTACACCAGAAACATAAATCACATAATTAACTGAGTTACTGTAACATAAATTACCAACCCTAAATTGCTATGGCAATATTAACTCATATACAACATTTTGTATTAGCGAACAAGTATCAATAGGGAAATTAACAGCAAATTCTTATTTTTGCTTGCAACTGCTTACTGAGTCTTAACATAATAATTATGACAGGAACTGTGAGTTCAGCATTACCTTTCCAGCAATATCTGGGACAAGAGGTGTTTTACGTTCTGTGTGGTCTGGATTTTACACGCTGAGGTTGCTTTGTGCAATTTTAATATCTTCTTTCTCAGATCTCAGATTTGGATTTGAACCTCCAAGCTGTGATTCCAAATATTTACTTTTGGCTGAATACAATACAATGAAGTTGAAATGATATTTGCCCACAAGGTAGTTGTTTCCAGTTACATTTTCATCTCAAGGTATTAAACATCTTTTTCAAACTATTCCCAGGCACAGAATCAAGGCCACTGTAATTGAAGCAAATAATGGAAAGCTTCTATTGAAAGCAAAATTGATCAACAAAGATCCAGTAATTGTGTTGTAGCTTTTACCACTTAATTATATTTTTACAGCAGTCAGATTCATTGTATTGCCAATTTATTTTGCTCCAGTAGCTTCCCACTTTGGTATCTTACTTCAGCATTTTATATCTAATGTGGTTTGACCTGATAACATTTTGAGATCAATAAAGCATCAGACATTGTTACAGTGAGTAATGACAAGTAATAAAGCAGTTCTCCTTCAACAATTAGAACATTTTTATTATAACACAAAACCTTGTTATTTTAAATTTCAGTCTCATTCATATCACATCAAACTCTTTGTCAATTTTTGCATATGTTATTGAAACAATAATAAATCTCTCCCTACCTCCATTGGCCAGGAGAGAAAAAAAAACATTTTTGTACAATTTATTGCACAAACAATGGAATAAGTGTTAACTTTTGTTTATATCCAGAATTATTCCATGAAGTCTATTAAAATGAAATGTAAAATAGAAGATAAAACTTCATGATTATGCCTAAGGAATAGGCAGTGACCTGGCTATGGGCATTGCTTCCTGTCTTCTGTAATTTTAAAAGTAAAGAATGGTGAAATGTTGGACCAATGCACCATGGGTAAATATTCTGTATAATCGATGCTCAAAGTAAGCCTGCCAGTACAAAAGGAACTGTACAATTGGAAAAGGGAAATGATTTGTGAATAGTTAGTAATAAGGAACTAATGCAGTATTACTCATCATTTTAAGCTGTAGATTCTTTCTCAATTTCAGCTGCTTCAGATAATGCTGCAAACAGTTTGTATGCCTCACTCCAACAAATTACGTTCTACGTAATGTCTTGCATATTGCATTGTGAATGTAACAAATTATGATTTGCCATAACAGATGATGAAATTTAAGTCTAATAAAGTCTAGAATTAAAAGTCTAATGATGACCATGACCGTTAACAATTGTCAGACAAAATCTATCTGGTTCATTAGTAGTCTTGAGGGAAGGATTGCTCTCCTGATCTGGCCTGGTTTACATGTGACCCATGACAATGTAGTTGACACTTAACTGCCCTCTGTAGGATCTGCCAGCGACACACTTGTCCCCATGAACAATTTTTTTTAAAAACTTTCAATTGTTTCCCATTTTCTCAAGTATTATATTGTCCTTAGTGTATTCCCCTTCTATTGACAGGATCATCTTAAAGAGTAAGAGCAGTTTCTATAAGTGTACTTATGAACCCAAATATACCTCACACTTGTCTTCCTTCTCAACCTCTCACCTGCACACCACCCCCATTTATGCTCTTTATCAGATTGTTAAATACCCAGTAAAGCAGAATCAGAAATTTCTTCCAAGTAAATTCTGGGAATTTCAAAACCATTCTCTTTTGGCAGCGAAATATTCTCTTAGATGCCCTACGATGTGGGAACAGTCCCTTCGGCCCAAGAGGTCCACACCAACACTCCGAAGGGTAACCCACCCAGACCCATTTCCCCTACCCTATATTTACCCTTGACTAATGCACCTAACCTACACATCCTGAACACTATGGGCAATTCAGCATGGCCAATTCACCTAATTTACACACCTTTGGACTGAGCAAGGAAACTGGAGGAAACACACGCAGACACGGGACAAACTCCACACTGACAGTCACCCCGAGGCTGGTATTGAACCCTGATTCCTAGTGCTGTGAGGTAGCAGTGCTAACGTTTGAGCCACCATGCCTCCCCAAAGTGCACTCTGCCCTCTTCATGGCAAAAGTGTGAAGCTCATCCACATTGTTTGAAACTACAATATTATATTTATCCCAAAGGCAGTATCATTCAACTAGTAATTTGAACTCACTATGTCAATTGGTGAAATTTAAATTCAATAATCATATTTGGAATTAAACACTGATCTAATGGAGATTATGAAACCATTAACGATTATCTATCATGATCATTGAAGACTTTCAGGGAAGGAAATTTTCCATCCTTATCTGCCAAGACCATAAGATGAAGGAACCAGAAGTAGGCTATTTAGCCCATCAATTTGATTCCACCATACAATGAGATCATGGTTGCTTTGAAAGACCTCGACTCCATTCCCCTGCCATTTCCTATGTGTTGATTCCTTATTTGATTAAAGATTTGTCTGTCTGAGCCTTGAACGTACTTTAACAGTTAGCCCCCTGCAGTGAATAATTCCACAGATTCATTACCCTCTGAGAAGAAACTCCTCTTTATATCTTTCTCAAATGGACAGGGGCGGCACAGTGACTCAGTGGTTAGCATTGCAGCCTCACAGCACCAGGGACCAGGCTTAGTCATGGAAAATGCAGGGATACAATGCAAAGGTGGGTTTGGTCGGGATGTTTTTTCGAGGGTTGGTGTGTATTTGATTGGCTGAATGATTTTACGATCCTTCCTGAAATCATGCCCTCTCCTCCTACTAAGCCAGGAGTTTCCTTCTATTTCTGTACTCTGCTCCAACCCCACAATCCTCTGAGATCTACAATCTTCTCATTCTGGCCTCTTGAGCATTCTCCATTTTTAAAAAAACTGACTGTTTTTCAGCTGCCTGAGCCCGAAACTTTGCAAATCCCAAAAGATCTGCAGGGTCTACCTCTCCTCCCCACTTTAGGAGACTCCTTGAAACGTACATCTACTAAACAACCTTTTTAGCACCATTACTAATACCTCCTTATGCGGTTTGTTATCAAATTTTCTTTTACATTGCTCCTGGTCTTAAAAGTACAAAAATTCATTTCTACACTTTGTTCTCTTGAGATGAAGTATAGAGATGTTGCAGGAAAATGATTATTTTTGGTCAAATGACAAAATCAAACCCGGAGTATGGTGGAGATCTTACTGAGGAATGTCGGCAGCAAATTTCCCTTAATTTTCTCCAATTATGGAGCTGTTAAACTGCTGTGGGAAAAATCTCTGTTATTTCTTCTTTGTGCCACTTTAGTGCCAGTCAATGGACATCTCCAATAATAGATAATCTAATTATTGTCCACAATCATTAACATCATCAAAGCTACCACCATTAATATTCTGGGGATCACCATTGACCAGAAACTTGACTGGAACAGCCACTTAAATATATGTCAAGGACAGTCAAATGGATAGGCATTCTGCAGTGAGTAAGTCATCTCCTGCCTCCCCAAATTTTCAATGCTGCCATTACAAGGCAAAAATCAGCAGCATTACGTAAGAATTTCCACTTGCCTGGATGATTGCATCTCCCACACACTCAACAGATTTAGCACAAAGGAACCCGCTTGATTGAATACCTCATCAATCGCCTTCAACATTTCTACCCTCCACTATCAATGCACAGTGGCAGAGTGTACATCATCTATAAGATGCAACTTATCCAAGCTCATTCATCAGCACTTTCCAAATTCATAACAGCTACCAGCCAGAAGGATAAAGACAACAGATGCTTGGGATGACCCTGTCTTGCAAAGTCCCCTCCAATCCATAGATTAACCTATCATGGAACTCTATTGCCATTTCTTCATTGTCGTGAAGTCAAAAGACAAACAGAGCCTGATTGAGAGAATAAACATATGGCAGTGAGGCGTCCACTGGGAGGTACTCATTCTCCACTTCCATTTCCCCTACTGCTTTTCCCCAAAGATCTCAAATATGAGAACGACTCTCTCCTCAAATAAGTAGCATTGTCATTGATCCTCTGTGTTCCTAGGAATCTGGGGCTTCTCTTCTGATAGCAGCCAGAGCTTGTTCTATGGTGTTACTGAACGCAAGAACTGCCAGCCTTTTATGGGCCGGCAGTTGTTGCTGGATAGGAGTTCCATTGTCATGATCTTGATTCTAGGCAAAGACTTTGCCACTGCCATTTTGGCATGTATTTTAACAGGCCTTCCCTGGAAGAGGCAGCAGAAGCACTCTCCAGTTCTCCAGCCACTAGGGTAAGTCTCTACTATCTTACCTGCATTCCACCCGTTTTCATGCCAGTCTGGTATCAAGGATCAAGTACAGAGCAATGCTGATTCAGAACACTTTATCATCCGTTTAATGGTGTGGATGAACAAATGAAACACTTCACACCCAGGTTCACTTCAAACTTCAAAGAGTTTATTGTTTTACACCAGTGGGAGAAAGCCTCTGGGCAGGGAATTCTCCATCGAACAAAGGAAAGCATGCACTTTAAATTTCCTTGGGAAACCCATAAATAGAAAGCAGGCCTTGCCACCAGTGCTTGATCCAGAGGCTCCTTGATGATGTTACCTAGTATGGTGATGAAACGTCAGAAAACAAACCTTCCAGCTTAGCTAGCAAACCTGCATCCATGCACTTTCAATATTTTGGCTGGTTATCACCTAACTACTTATGCAATTATTTGGGGTCTTAATGTCACGTGAACATGTAATCAACATAAAGTCAAACCTTTCATTTCCATCCTATGATGAGGACCAGAGTTTGGGCCAGCCTGGTACAGAAGCTTTGATCAGCATTCCTTATCTACTGTTTCTACACAAGCAACTTCAGTGTTTCTGTTTCATAGGGCCCATTACATATTCTTTATGTGCTATCTTCATCTAATTACCATGGAAGTACTCCTCCTATGAAGGACTAATTACTCTACTTTATCATTCAACTTCAAAAAGCAGACTACGGAAGCTGCTGTTTCAGCTGAAAACCTTCCTTGGCCATTTTATGTCAACTACCAACCACTTTCAACCATTTTATACTTCTTCAACCACGGGTAGTACAAATAAGTTCTTAATGTTTTAGTGATTACATTTATTATAGGAGTAATTTTTAAAAATAGTAAACATATTAAAGTCTTGCATTTTTTGGATTTGGCCAGAAACTTTGGAAGTCTGGTTTTGTTATACTTCACATGTTCTATAAACAACTAATGTCACAATATTTGATACATCAAATTCAAACATTCTTGGAAAACTTCAAGCATTAATAAAATATTGCTACATATTGCAAAGAACACCATGTTATTTTCCAACCTTAGCTTGTCTATAAAATTATTGCCAAGGTGAAAATCATGTGGAAAAAGGCTGAATTACTCACTGTGCACATAGGGTGTACTTTGCTAAAATTTTAAATCTAAATTAAGACAATATTTCGCTCTTACTTAAAAACGTATATAAATTGGAATTCTAAATTAATTGTGCAGCACCTCCTTATCGTTTTTTACTGTGTACGTACTTCTGTAAAAATGATGGATGGATTTTAATTAGCTTTGTTCCCTGTTAATCCCCATTTAATTTTCTTATTGCAATCGTATAATTGTTCATTGAATGGCAAGAAAAGATAATTAAGGTTGCAGATTTAATTGCTACTCAGAAACTGGTGATTATGATGATGTTTTTATTTGCCAATCCAATTTTCTCTTTTTTCTCTAGATTAAGTGCCTGGTTAGGCTAAAGTGTATAATGACAACTCCCACTTAAAAAAGGTGGTCTTATTTGAATAGGGATAGATGCTGCCTCATAAGGGCTTTTGTGGTGTAGTGACAGTGTTTCTATGTCCTGAGCCAGGACAACTGGGTTTAACTCCCAGCTGCTCCAAAGGTGTGTACTCTCCATCTCTGAGCAGTTTGATTAGGAAAATATATAGATGCTACCTTGTTGGTGGGGTGGAGGGGCCGGTCTTCTGATGGTAGTGGTTCCTATTTCTGGGACAGGATTCCTGAGTTCAAATCTTACCTGCTCTAGAGGTGTGTCCCATCTCCAGAGGTTTGTACAGATTCATAACCTTCATTTGACTAAAGCATTAATGTTTTTTACCACAATTACTTATTGAAAGCTAAGTAATATGATAATAGCAAAAAGCATAAAATGCAAACATTCAGTTAATTTCATGTGATTTTTCTGTATGAACATGGTTTAAAATGTGAGACTAAAATAAAGGACTTAAATGATGTCAAAAGAGTTGATTATCTAGGAATCACAAGAACAAATATATTTAATGCAAATTTGGTTCCTGCACTTGTCCTGAAGCAGGTGAACTGGCAAATAGATTAAACAGCATCTCATCGTAGCTCGGTGCCAGCACAACAATAGTTCACATGGTATTGTTAAGTAAGGAGGTCCAATGATGCTGATAAATACAGTATCAACAGTTCTTGTTCAATATTGTTGCACTGGTTATGTAGAAGAGCTGTACAACTGGACCAAGACTGATGACAAGAATAAAGATTGAACAATTCTGGTTAGATTGTTGGGACTTAGATGGCCCATTTTGTTCTTTACAACTTTTAATAAAGACAGTTCAGGTCAGGAGGGCCATGACCTCCAGATTTGTTAGAGAAATATTAACACGTTTCATGAGCATAGATTAAAAACTCCTTTTGTGGATGTCAAGATTAAACCTAGCCAGACTGTGCAATTTTCAGACTTCAGAGCCAGAACAGACAATATTCTTGCAGCCAGGTCTTGGATAACCAACTTCCCGTCAAGACCAGATATGCCTGACTAGGTGCTAATGACCGCATTGTTTCAGAATAAACCATTATTTCAAACTCCAATGAAGCTGCTTTGTTACAAGTATGTTATGCAGACTTGGTGGCATCCAGAGCAATAGGAGGCCAGAGCCATAGTGTGACAAGGACAGCCCTTTACAGTTAAAGGTTCAAAACCATGGTTTCTGAGGAAGGGTCACCTGGAAAGCTAACACTGATGCTGCCAGAGCTGCTGAGCTTTTCCAATAATTCCTGTTTTTATTCAAAATCATGTTCTATGACCTCCAAATATGGAAAGTTCTCACCTCTTGGATCTTCCGGCCCCTAACCGATGCTCAAATTAGACATATGGCAGAGAACCTTCAAGAAGACACAAAAAGGGGTAAAATAGGAAGCCCAGAGCTGCACCTTGCTCTGCTTTTTGCACCTTCTTCAACAGCATCGCCAGAAATTTCCTTCAGCTAGCAGCTGAGCTTTTCTGCACTTCCAGCTCCTTACATCTCATGGGGAGCAACATCAGACTGAACGGACCCAGAGAGATCACCTCAGTGAGTCAACCTGAAGATCAGAACCAGCCCTTGATGAAAGGGGAAGCCCAAATCAATGACTGTAGATCATTAAATCCTCAAAGACCAAGGAACAACCTATCCCAGCCTTACTGAATGATTATTACCTGACTTTGAGATAAAACATTCAAATACCTGTTTTGTATTCTGTTTTAGGGGTGTAGTGAATCCTCAGAAACATATGTTAGAAGTAGATAGCTGGTGTAGATTTGAGAGGGTTTACTTAAAGATTTAAGCTTGTTTACTGAAGAGTACTGTGAAAAGATTGACTGATTTTGATAGAGTTTAATTAAACTACAAAAGCAGATTCTGATGGTTTTTTCTTTGATAAAATGTTCAATAAAGTTATGCTAAACCTTTTCCGGACTCTTGTCTATCTCACTGTGTAATGTGGCTGAGTTAAAAAGGGTCACTGCAAACTGGTCAAGGTCAGTTAGGGTATATTCATCCAAACTTTCACTTTACTATATTCTGGGCCATCTACTATATTGTAATGATCTTAAAATCATTATGTGTACATTTGGACCAATCTATCTGTTGTCCAGCAATAGTACATATTTGCTTCTTGACATTGTACCAAAATGTTAATCATTACTGAAACTGAAAGTTATCATCATTTTTAAAATTAGAATATCCTGATCTATGAAAACCATCGCTGGAGCAATCACCTCATTCTTTCAAATTTCCTCAGATATACTGCATGTTAATTTTATCAAATCTCTTCATACATTCAAAGATTTTCCTGAACAGGTTGAATCTTAACTGCTTTTCATATTGGATGGTCTGACCAGAACAATCCTGTTTGCCTCCTTTCCATAAAATCAATCTTTTTATTAAATTCAACATCAAGACTGGACATAATCCTATTTGTAATCTTATCAATAGAATGCAGATTGTCATCTCTCACTTGCACTGATATCAATTGCATTTATTTTTCCTTTATAATTACTTTCTTTACTAATCACTATTCTTTAATAATGATATAATGTTTCGACATATCAATGCAAAACATGCTGAAATCAAGGGCCATGGTAATGCAGCATCTACTGCATACACCATTATTTTGGTGCTATCTTTCCAGGAAATTATTATGCAAACAATTAAGCTTCTATTTATGGTGCATCAGAAGTACATGAGACATAAACACCAGCTTTCAGAAACATTCACTGAAACATTTGGCATGGATCTATCCTCAACAAATCAACAGAAGTAGCAAATTTGCTGAATTAGGATTACTTTGATTATCAATGCCACTCTATCTTTGAAGAATGGCAGTGATCAGTTACTGCAAGTGTTTCAGCTGATTGTGGAATAGCGCTTGCGTGTTCAGAATCAGTAAAATATTCAAGCAGTTAGCAGATTGTCCATCAGAAGGGTAGCTACTTAACATATACGTACGACAGAGTTGAGAGTGTGTTGCTGGAAAAGCACAGCAGGTCAGGCAGCATCCGAGAAGCAGGAAAATCTACATGACGTTTCGGGCCAGAGCTCTTCATCAGGAGGGCCGAAACATCACATCGATTCTCCTGCTCCGCAGATGCTGACTGACCTGCTGTGCTCTTCCAGCAACACACTCTCAACTCTGATCTCCAGCATCTGCAGACCTCACTGTCTCATTATAAGTATGACAGTCATAAATGTCAGCAGATGCAGGGGTACTGGTTATTGTGCTCAGTCTTACACACTGGTTTTGTCTCTGCAACCTGAGGAAGGACTTTGTTTTACAATAAAACTAAGATTATTACCACTGAACCTAAAGTTCTTTATTGTAGAGTGGTATGGAACCCACCTCGAGGTCAGAATCTTAGTATGCCTACTGTGTGGAAGCAGATTATTCAGTCCACCAAGTCCAAACTGACTCTCTGAAGAGAATCCCACTAACCTATAACCCTGAATTTCCCATGGCCAATCCACTGAACCTGCACATCCTTGGACTTTGGACGGAAACCAGAGGACCTGAAGGAAACCCATGCAGACACGGGAAAAATGTACAAACACCACACAGACAGTCATCCAAGGGTGGAATCGAACCCAGGACCCTGGTGCTGTGAGGTAGCAATGCCTACCATTGAGAAACCATACTGCCCACAAAAGGTCTAGGTTTAAGTTTCACCTGCTTCAGATATGTACAATAACATTTCTGAGTGAGTTGATTTATAAATATCTATGACAGTGAGCTCATGAACTATAGCATTAGTGCAAAATCCTTAGGGGGTGATTTTTTTTTCTTGGTTTTACCTTTGTTAAATAATTCAATTATTTTTGACAACAAGGTTTCCTTGGTTGCTTGGGGTGAAGCTAGATTGGATCATCAAGCCTACCCAAACAAAGTAGCCACGCCAGCAATCCTGACCCCGGGCAGACAAGCAGTGTTTAAATCAAAATGTGGTTAAACTCGTAAAGGAGTCTACTCCAAAAGGCATTCATTTCAAAAGGGCTTAACTCACAAATTCCATTAAAGATGGGCTGGTGTTGGCAATGGAACTTAAATGGTGTAGTTGCCAGCAACATTCAAAGAATCCTGAAGAATGGGAGGTGTCAACTGGAATGCAAAGGGAAGGATCACAACAATAAGGAAGGCTATGAGTTGCATATTTAGAGTGGGGAAGACAGTGGGATAGTTACATGTGCTGGGGTGGGAGAATTAGCAGCTGAATTGAAGAAGGCACAGTGTAAAGCTAAGACTGCAAGTAGATACTTGTATGAGAGTAGGATCAGGGGAAGTATAGGAATCCTAAGAGAGATAGTAGAAGACTCATAGAGTCATAGACATGCACAGCATGGAAACAAACCCTTTGGACCAACCCGTCCATGCCGACCAGATATCCCAACCCAATCTAGTCCCACCTGCCAGCACCCAGCCCATATCCCTCCAAACCCTTCCTATTCATATACCCATCCAAATGCCTTTTAAATGTTGCAATTGTACCAGCCTCCATCACTTCCTCTGGCAGCTCATTCCATACATGTACCACCCTCTGTGTGAAAAAGTTGCCTCTTAGGGCCCTTTTATATCTTTCCCCTCTCACCCTCAACCTATAGTTGATAGTCATAGGGGAGATTAAAGAAGGACAGAGGGGTTGCCAGAAGAAAGGAGAAGCTCATCGATCGTGATGTGGGGGCAAGTTATTGAAGAGGTGGAAGGTACAGGACAAAAAAAAATCAAATTAAAAATTAGCAACCATCACCATGTCCTAAATTATCTTGCAAAAGAATCCCTCACAGAGAATGTACAGTTCAAATGGGAATGGTCCAAAATTAATTTGCGCATGTTCATGCGTTCATTTCAAAAAAATTCAACTGGGGGAATCGAGACAGAAACTGATAAATGCTATTGTGGAAGCTATGGGAAGTACTGACAAGAGAATAAATGTTAACAAAATCTATTATTTTTATGATTCACTAAACTATATATAGAACATGGCATGAACGGAGGGTAAACTAGAACAGGAAATACTTAATTGTATGTACTTTCAGCTCCACAGTCGGTTTAGACGGCCTCCACTAGCTCTCACTCCAGGTCACCTGTCCCACTTATATGGGCAGCTCACATCCAGCTACATGCATAGCATTGCTCCCCTTTATTTCAATACTCTTTTGAGCAAAATAAATGCATTCAACAATTATAACGATTGTACAAGCTTTGTAGCTAAATATGTACATCATCAGGAATATTTACAAAAAAAAAGTAAAATTAAATGACCCTTCTATATTGATATGATGTGTCTCTGGAGGGGATGGTGATTCCTGGAAGACTGTCTCCCATTCTGCAGTCCCTCTCTGATTGGCTGTTGTTTCCCCCCTGGTTGTGGCAACCCTAGCTAAGAGACACATGACTTGGTTGACACCATTGGCCCAGCTGGACTGGCTCAGTATTCTGAGGGACTTCCTCCTATTGGCGAGGGCTGCGACCAAGTGGTCCGATTGTCTCCTCCAGACCAGCTGATCCATAGTCTATACCGTTGTGGCAATGGTACTGTTTTACTCACCAATCAATTTCTCCAGCAATTTCTGTTTTTGTTTCAGATCTCCAGAATCTACATTTCTTTATTTTATTTAAGTGGTTAATTCCTCATTTTGCTATTCCCTACCACTATTGCTACACTCATTTATGTTTTCTCCATTTGAAAGGTTTCCTGCATTATGGTACCATGAGCAGTTATCTCATCCACTCTGCTGCTCTCACTTATATCTTAACAAGCTGAAAGTATGTCAAACTTGTTGGACTGTCTCAAAGGCTGAGGGTCCTCCACCTCCTGCCACATTCGCGGTCAGACCATTACGTCCCAGATCAGTGACCAAGAAGAGTCTATGTTAAGAGGTGTGACTAGCTCCTCAATAAAGTATCCAAATAATAATCCCCCTCCCTGATGCATTGCAATATCTGAGGCTTAGTGGTCCTGGCAGAAACCAAACTGAGCATCAGTAAGCAAATTAGGCTGATGGAAGTGTACTTGAAAGCACTGTTCATGATTCTTTACATTAATTTACTGGTAGTGGAGGAAATACTGATAGGGTTTTAATTGGTATGGTTTAATTTTTCCTGCTGTTTGTGTACAAGATGCTATTGTTACAGGTAAACTGGAACAGCTTATCTGGGGGATTGGCTAGTTTCTTATGTTGTAACTTCACTAATACCACGGTTTTAGGTATGTTTGCTACTGCTTCTGACAAGCTCTTCTGAAATATTAATTGAATCAGAGTTGATCTCCCCACAAGGTTAAGCCTCAGTCTTGGTTTTTGTTCTGATGTGCCACATTATTGTGGATGGCAATATAGCTGGATCATTCACCTCCTGTTAGTTGTTTACTTGTCCACCACCATTCATGTGAGTTGTTGCATGTTTTAGCTACATATGTCTCCTTTGAAAACATATGTGTGAGAGGCAAGACCATTTAATGCCAGTAGTGTTAGCAGTCAATAAACCTCTCTATTCCATAAAGCAAAACTTAAAGTGTGAAGTCTCATTCCTCCAAGTTGTGATTTGTTCTTGGAGATATCACAAATGTCAAATTAAATCTACATTGTTTTCCTATTTTTCCTTTCAATCTCTTTCTTGTTTCCTTCTTCATTCACTCTCTCCTCTCCACCTCTAAGCCAGAATGCCTGGGTTCAGGTTCTACCTTTCCAGAGGTGTGTGTTAATATCTCCAAACAGATCGATGAGACAGTATCTAAATCTCATTCGTTAAGAAGACCCATTGTCATACTCCAAGATCTCAGTGTCCCATTGTGTTTGCTGAGCTAATATCAGCTCACAATTCCAACAAATAACAAGGCAAAAAGAGGTGCAGGAATAAATCTCACGGGGCATAATGTGAAATGCCTACCCCCAACAGAGTTTAAACCTATTGTTCCACTTTGTACCCAACCCTAACACCCAGACGTGTATTGAACAATATTGTGTCTCTTTTGACTCTTTGCTATACACTGTGCAGCACATTTGAACCAGTTTGACCACAAACATTGTTAGCAAATTAACCAGGGAGAGCATCAGTCATATGGGGCAAATGCAGTATTCCAGAAAATTCTTGCAGAATTGAAGCTGTTGCCTTTGGACTGAATAAAGTGTGGAGCCTAATAAACCTGTGAAAATTCATGAGAGCTTTTCATGAAGTAAGTCAGGAAAAGTAATTTCACGGGTTGATGATTGAGAATCTATCAGACAATAATTTAAAGTTAGCACCAGAAGATTGAAGATAGAGTTTAGGAGCTGGATTGCTCAGATAGCAATGCTTCTTTATGGAAAACTCGATCCATCCCTAACTATGTTCTCCACAAAATTTTCTTTTTTATCCAGTACACATCTTAAAAGTTATTATTTCCACCAATAGTTCTGATGGGGCAGTCTGAGCTCTAACACATTGAAGTGAATTTGCCCATTTTTTGGCAAAGTGTTTTTATAAGTGAGGTTCATTGCATTGGGTTCAGCATGGCCCAAGGTGACTTTTCTCACTCAATCAGTCATTCTTCACTTTATTTTTTATGCATACGGGCTGCACGTTGTTTGTCTTGTGGAAATGTGCAAAAGCAGAAGTTGCTGCAGTACTCATCACTACTGGGCCTTTGAGATATTCATGCCACCAGCACCAAATTTGAATCCCAGCTGCGCACCACTCCTGAAACTGTGAGTCAGGAACTGCTGTTCACACTGTGGTCCTATACCATCCACCCTCCATCCCAACTGTTGGTGTGTGGGGCTGTAATTAGGCATAGAGGAAAAGAAAAAAGAAAAATAATTAAAGACACAAATAACACAAGTGACACGTCATTGTAAAGTATCTTGCACTTTTACAAATACTGTACATATTGACTTTTAACACAGGATTGTCACTGTCAGGTCCAATGAAGTTACACCCATTGACAACAGTTAAGAAAAGATTTACAAGGATTTGAGCTATAGGCAGAGGCTGAATAAGCTGGGGCTGTTTTCCCTGGAGTGTTGGAGACTGAGGAATGACCTTATGGAGGTCTATAAAATCATGAGGGGCATGGATAGGATAAATAGACAAGGTCTTTTTCTGGGGTGGGGGAGTCCAGAACTTGAGGGTACAAGTGAGAGGAGAAAGATATAAAAGAGACCTAAGGGGTAACGTAGAGGGTGGTACATGTATGAAATGAGCTGCCAGAGGAAGTGGTGGAGACTGGTGCATCCATCCAGATGGGTATAAAAATGAAAGCAAGGCCTATAGATGCAGGTCTTCTCATTCCTCTCCATCCCCTTGATGGATCTTCGCCTGCTGTTTTTTCCCTTTTGAGTCTGCGCTGCAGACTTTGACATTGATTATTCTTACAGGGCTTCCTGACAAAGCTATTATGTCCAGGTCAGATATGTAAATCTGTGGGGAATGTCAGGAAGAAAATACCATTTCAGTCAGGTATTACTGAAAGCCCACATCTTTAACCATAGTGCCTCATGTTGTGCACTGATACCATGAGCCATGGAAGCTTCACAAGGAGGTCAATATCAATAATAATTTTCTTTATGTACGTCTTGCACTACCAAAATATTCATGCTACATTGGAGAAGTGAAATTGCCATGTCCTTGTTCACCTTGTTTAGAAGCCAGAATGATTGTGACTAAGAAAACAGACTGGAACCTTATAAAGACAATACAGATTCCCACAGACACACAGACAGCAGCCAACCTAGGACTCCAAAAGAGTTGAGTTTACATTGAATTCACCTTTGAAAAGTTGGAAGAAGCATTAAAATAATTAGATTAGATAATGATATCATTTTCGTTCAAACATATTTGTTTGAATATCTAATTAATTAAACATTGTGTGTAAACATAAAGTAAAATAGTAATTTATAAATTCTATGTAATTCTCTTCATTATTTTATGTAATTTCAAATTGATTCTTTTAATAAATATTCATAACTAATTATAAAAAGTTGTAGTCTTCTATTTATATCCTCATGAACCAACATGTAGGCAATGATATTCTAGAAATCTTAAGGAATAATCTAAGTACTGATAGCAGTAAACTTCAAAATATAAGCTGCTTCTGCTATAATATACCTGTAGATATGTTTGAGACTGTGATAATTTTGTTGATGTTAAACTTCTGGGATAAGAGGATGTTTCATCACAGAATCCACTGTGTAGCTGGTAAAGCTGACTAAGTTTCCTTAATAAGTTGAAATGTTTATTATTTGAGGTTTTAAGGCGATATTACATTTGAAGGATGGGTGTGCTTGCCAGGGGTACAGATAGTATGAACATTACCAGTATTAAGATATCTTCCTCTGCCTACTCTGTCTTGTTTGCTAGAGCTACCACCTCCTAAATATTTCAGGGCTTCCTAAAAGGCCTTCATGGTAATCAGAGAAGGTCTAGATGTGAGCACCCCAATAATATCTCACCCTGTTTTGATCAATGCTTTGTTACTCATGACCCAAGCATGAGGGGTGAACTTTGAGTCCTCCAGAGAGCTCCTCTGCCATGTATTCATCTGCTCTATCCTCCTAATCCTGCCCTCACTAGCTGTAGCACTGGGTGTAATCCAGATATTACTACCCTTGAGGACCTCCTTTTTAAATTTCTGCCTAACTCCCTGTAATTTCCCTTCAGAATCTCAACCTTTTCCCTTCCTGTGTCGTTGGTTCCGATGTGGACAATGACCTCTTGCTGGGCCCTCTTCCCTGTGAGAACATTCTGCACACTCTCTTGATCCTGGCACCAGGGAAGCAACACACCATTCTGATTTTTCGCTGCTGCCACAGAAACGTCTGTCTGTGCCTCGAACTAGAGAATCCATGAACACAGTTGATCTCTTGGAACCCAACATATCCCTCATTGCATTAGAGCCAGTCTCTCAAGAGAGGTTCATGCTATGTTCCCCTGAGAATCCATCATCCCCTACATTTTCCAAAACAGCATACCTGTTTGAAATGGGTATATCCACAAAAGACTCCTGCACTATTTGCCTACTCTCTTACCTTTCTTGGAGTTATCCCATCTATGTGACTGTATCTGAGACTTCCCCCCCACCCCCCCATAACTTCCACCAATCACATACTGTTGCTGTTGCAAATTCCTCATTGCTTCTATCTGTCTCTCCGACCGATCCATTCGATCTGATAAGAATCACAGCCAACAGCATTTATGGCAGATATAATCCGCAATAACCATTAAACTCTTTAAACTCCCACATCTGACAAGAAGTACATATCACTCTATTGAAGGCCATTTTTGCTCCTTCACAATCTACAGACCCAGAAAATAACACCATCTTATTACTCTACAAACACTGTCCCAGGTTAAAATATTAGTTATGGCTTATATTTTAAGTTCAATCAAGAGACAAATCTCCAAAAACATATAATCAAGAAAGCACCCACTCTACTCACTACTGCAGATTCTCTGTCGGCCACAACTTAAAACAAAGATCAACTTATCTGATTCTGTGCTGTGAACTTTGCCCAACAGTTCCTCCAAGATCAGTTGTGAATTTCACTGTTTGTTAATTTTCCCAGATGTGCTCCGATGTGCAACGGTACATGAATTCAAACAGCAAAGGCAGGTTTTCTCTCTGTCTCTCTCTCCTGCAATCACTTCACCATGTGCTTCCTTTATCTGCTCTTCTACCTTTTAAAACTGCTGTTGCTTTGACTTTTTTTTCCCAAAGTTCCAAAACAATGTAATAGCATATAAAACAGTAATTGCTGCTCCTGGAATTCGAGGAAATCACCTCCAGCACCTAAAATACCTCAATACAATTTATTCAAGACAAATTAATAATATTGACAAATCACAATAAATAGAATTATTTTCTACTAATGAAAAACCTGGTATGAATTTATTTTGTCCTGAAAAGCAATCAATCATGCAAATTGGTCAGCTTGGTTATCTAATTGGGGAATTAACATTTTGGGAAGGTTTGTGGAATAGTAGGACACAATTATTGCCACATTCCATCCATTTTAGTCATATCTGACCTTGGATGGTTATGAAATGCAGAATCTGAGCAATGTTCAAGATGTGTGCAATTCTGGTCTCCTTCCTATCAGAAGGATGTTGTGAAACTTGAAATGGTTCAGAAAAGGCATCTGAATGGGTATGTGAATAGAAAGGGTTTGGAGAGATATGGGGTGGTGCTGGCAGGTGGGTAGATTGTGTTGGAATATCTGGTTGGAATGGACGAGTTGGACCGAAGGGTTTGTTTCCATGCTCCATCTCTATGACTCTGACTATGACTCTATGGCAGGAACTGAAGTGATGCCTGGTTACCTTTTAAAGATGTTAGAAATTGGATGCAGGGCAGATCCTGTAGCCCATACAATTTGGTGTTTTACAATGAACTGAAAAGAATGTAATTGCATGAGAAAACCTGTTTTTGTCCTGTCTCCGCACTTAGCCTCAAAACAAGCAAGATTCTATCCATACCTTTTAGAGGTGACCCCTTCCTGTTTGCTCTCAAGATGTTGTTTCAAAGAAGAAGAAAGTCCTGATCAGTGCACTGTACAATATTCATTCTTCAGCTAACTATACAAAATAACTACATGCCTTACCAGTAATGTCCACATCCTGTAGATATTAAAACTCAGATTGCCCAGTCATGATCACATTCAGTGCTGAGAATATATGAAGTGTACTGGCTGTAGCATTTCCTACTGGACAACACAATGGCTACACTTTAAAGATTCTTTGTCTACCACAACAAAGAACTTCATTACAGCTAATATAGTACTTTTGAAATATCAGCTCTGGGGCATCCTAAGATCATGAAATTCACTACATATATATTTTTTAATTTCCTCATAGGGGTGGGCATCACTAGCTGGTCAGTATTTATTGCCTATCCCTAGTTGCCCTTGAGAAAATGATGGTGCAAACCTTCCTTTCAAATATGACAGAATCCACTTATAAGGCTCTTATCACAAGATGAGGTTCAATCGATGAAACCTAGACAACAGAACTAAACCAAAGCTCTTTGTGATTTGTATAATTTACTTGTGTAGTGGAAGGTTGAATGGTGATTCAATAGTATTACTTGGAAGAATGATAGATTTTAATTGAGTGGATGTGGAAATATTTCCTCTTGAACAACAGCAAAACTAGAAGTTTTCAAGATAGATAGTTACCAAGTAATCCAACAAAGAATTAAGCAAAAAACTGCTTCACCAAAAAAACAATGTGAGTATGAAACTCACAACCAAAACAAGTGGTTGAAGTGAATAGCATTTTGCCAGATTGAGTAAGCATGTAGTGTGAAAGGAATAGAAGTTTAAATTAATAGGTTTCAATATAGAAAGTGACACACACAAACACTGATATTGACTGGTTGGAGTGAACGGTCTGTTTCAGTGCCATATTGATATGTAATCCTGTGGTATTCTCTTCCCCACACAACAATTCCTTTTCATCTTCTTTGTGCTTCTATTCCTCAGCTCTTCAACCAAGCAAGAGACAAGATCTGTCCCCTGATGAAGGTAAGGTTGTGCAGATTGTAGAAGAATGTTACAGTATACCTTTAAGAGGCAAAATTAGAGCGAATTGTTGGAATTATTGACAGGTCTTTGTTAGATTTCTTCCGGTCCAAAAAAGATTTGACTTTGATGAAAGGTATTCAGATTGCACTCAAAGCCGAAACCAAGAAGAATCACAAACAAATTATGAAAAGCGAGAACCACTGACCATGAGAAGTCCATAGGAACATGGGAGTGGGGATAAATAACTATTTACGTTTAACAGGTAATCTGTTAACTGCCACCTATTTCTCTTGGTGGATTGAGGTGAAAAGGTTCTGTACCACCACCCCAGATTCAGTTATCAGAGACAGGCATGAAATATTTGTTATACATAGGGTCCCTGACGTACTTTACTAATGGATCTTTTAGCCAGTTTGCAGGAAGCTCTGGATTTGAATGTGTGAGTTGCTCTCCAAGTAACCCTCTGTTTAACAGGGAAGTTGAGCATAGGGAACAGAAAGTTAAATTCTTTTTGAGGAAAAACACTGACTGTTATGCATCCTTATCAAACTTCCAATCTACCCACTGCAGTGAGGCTTATTGCCATCCAATTTACTGATGGGTGGAAAGCTAAATATTCAATTCTCTGTTCTATCAAAGCGACTATTCCCATTGTTGAGTCCACCAGACTAAAAGAATGTTTGCAAGAAGGCACAGCCTTCCTGGAACAGTTGGCTACCTTGTCTAACAGTCATTGCCATGCATGATTGGAGCCACACTTGAAGCAAAGGCAATAGATATAGATACAGACCTTAACAGGAATCATGCAGTCCTTCAAGAGATAGCAGATAATCAGCAATCACATCTTACCCACACAGCAGAAAAGGTTGTACAAAAGAAAGACACAGGCTTGTCTTACTGGAAAACAATTGTCTGCTTATGAGAGTTTGCGACAACCCAAGAAGCTGATCATGATATCTTGAAAGATAAAGTTAAGAATCACAGTCAAGATCGGAATCAAGATTAATAATCCTTAAGTGTCAAACTTTCGATGTTTCAAGTCTAAATAGAGTCTATTCTGGAAGAATTATGAAACTTCTAGATTACTTGAACATGTAAGTCAGGCAGATGGGCTAGTGGCAAATGTAATTATAAACACAAATTAATTATGGGAAAAAAGGCTTGGGAAGAGACGGTGTTAAAGTGATGGTTCTGAAAGAGCAATTGGTTGGGACTATATTAGACTCTACCCCACTCTGATAATGTCATACAATCTTGTACAGAGAAATTGGGAAAGTAACTTTCGATCTTGAAGATAACAGATGTGTCATTTATGCCTTCTAATAATCTCAGTAACAGTACCTAACTTGTTAATGTAACTTGTATCTATTGGGTGTCATACATACAGCTCAAGCACTGTAAGCCAAATTGGCCTTTAGGTCCAGTCAAGAAAAGAAGATTGTTGCAGCACCTGTCTACCCACAGATACCACAGAGATCTATGCCTTTGAGCTGTCTTCTCTCAGAATTGATGCTAGTACCCCATGAATCAAAACTCCTTCTTTTCATACCACTCACATAACCTGTGTGTCCCTGTGTCAATTGGTATATGTCTCAGATAACAGTCCAGACCTGACCAACTTTGATATTCTACATTTGAATTTGGACCCCACCTTCTCAAAATATCTTAGCAGAATATTATTTCTGGTTTTATCTATGTGGTTGGTTCCTCCAGGGAGCACTGCAACAGGACCCTCCACTTCACACTCCAAATTCCTTTCCAACAGCAAAGATATATCCTTAACCATGAAACACATATAGAGAAGGTTGGAGAAACTCAGCAGGTCTGGCAGCATCTGTGGGCAGAGAAACAGAGTTAATGTTTCAATTCTCATATGACTCCTATCATCTCCTTAACCCTTATGATGAGCAGAGAGCATAGCCATTGAAGCTCCCAGTTGCAGCTGTGGAGAACAGTGGCTATTCTCCTAATCCTAATGTTTCCTATCCCGTATGTTTGCATTCCTGTAAGGGCTGCCCATATTTGAAAGACACAAAGTGGCCAACAAGATGATAAACAGAATTAAAAAGCCTGCTGCAGCATTTAGCCATGAAGTGGCTCAGAAGTGATAAACAAAGGTCAGAGATTGCTTCAGCATTTAAGTGAAACACAATGGTACCTTTGAACAGGGTTTGCTCCAAGGTGAAGGGGGGACTGTACACAAACAACAACTAAAAATAGGTCGGGGTCGGGGGTGGGGCGCGGGGGGGTGGTTGGAGGAGGGTTTGCTCCAACCATTCCTGCTTGGAATATAATCTCTTGCCATTGTACAATGGTCAATCTTCTCATCTAATCTGCAATCTTTCTCCTTATCAAGGTTAACTTTTATTTTATCCATGCCTTGTTCCTGTTGGGCAAAGTCAGGGACTAAAGCCCTTCCATGACTACATGTTGGTTTCCAATGTCAGATTGCCTCATACTCACATTGTCCTATTGCTGACCATTACCAACTCTCTATTTTTCTTTAACCTAAGATAACTCCTGGAACAAAGTGTCCAGGTAGCACTCATCTTTCCCTGATGTCAGCAAATTAAATTCCAGCTGTGTAACTCTAAACCAAAATTACACAATCTGCAGACATTTACTGCAGGTATGGTAGTCTGGGATCACAGAGCATTCCACACATGCCCATTTCCTGATAACTCATGCCCAAAGTGCAATAATATCCCAGCTTCTTGCTTCAATGGTGAAAACCTATTCGATGCAGCTACTTTCAGCTGATTGGTCAACATCTGTCACTGCCCGCCACCTTTATTTAACTAGGCAACTTAACTGGCTTCAAGTTTGAAAGTTCAGTGTCAAAACTTCACACAGGAAACAACTTTCACATTTGGAACTCAAAGTTGATGTCCGTGCACCATGGCTGATCTTCTCCCTCAACTCTATCTTGTTGTATTATCTCTCCCTTAAATCTCTCAGTCTCTTAAATCTAGCAAGATCTGTCTTCAATATATTCAATGACTGAGTATCTATTACTTTTAGGAGCCTTTGAAAAAACTTCTTCAGCCAGGAAAAATATTTTCTCAGTCTTTATCCTGGCAAGCTACTGATCAAAGTGTGTACATTGGCTCAGTGGTTAGCACTTCTGCCCCCCAGTGCCAGGGGCCTGGGTTCGATCCCAGCCTCAGGTGACTTTGCACACTTTCCCCGTGTTTGCCTCTGGGTGCTCTGGTACTTTCCCACAGTCCAAAGATGTGCAGGTTAGGTGAATTGGCCATGCTAAATTGCCCATAGTGTTTGGGGATATGTAGGTTAGGTGTATTAGCTAGGGAAATGTAGAGTAGTTGGGGAATGGGTCTGGGTGGGTTGATGTGGACTTGTTGGGCCAAATAGCCTGCTTCCACACTGTAGGGATTCTATGAAATATTTTCATCCCAGGAATTAGTCTAACCAGCCACACTATGTCTTGGTTACGATATGCCCTTCCTTGGATAAGTGGACCAAACTTCACATGGTGTTCCAGGACTGGCCTCTTTACTAAGCAGTAAAATAGTTGTAAGAATGATTTATATTCATTCTTCAGTTCCTTTATAACAAAAATTACTAAACATTTTCCCTTCCCATTGCTCGCTGTGCCTGAGATTTGTTAAACTTCTGTTTTTAATGCAAGAACACTGAGGTCCTCTGATTGAAATTATTTTCCAGTCTCTCACATTTAAGTTAATAATCTCCTTTTTGATTTTTTTTCCCCATCATAGTATATAAGTTGTACTGTCACATTGGAATTCATCTGTCAAATTCCTACACACTAATCCAACAAGTCTATATTCATGTACACCGACTTTATATTGCTTGTGAATTTTAATATTGTTGTCTAATTCCCCACAATAATTTAACGCAGATTGTAATTGCTGAGGTCCAAGTACTGATCTTTTTTACGCTGCTAAGTACAGCCTGCTAACCTAAAAATGTCTCACGTAATGTCACTATGTTTTCTGTCCATTAAACAATCTTTGATCAATGCTAATATGTTAGACTCAACCCTCTGCCTTAATTTTGTATATTAACCTCTTGAGTGAAGCCTTCATGAATGCTTTCTGAAAATCCAAGCATAATACATTCACCTATTGCAAGGCGAAGGCCGACTGTGTGTGCTCACTTCGGACAGCTGTTGGTTAGTGTACCAACCTCAAAGTCAGCAAAAGTTCATTCAAAACCCACCTCAAATCACGCAAAAATGTTTTATTTTTAGTTTTGAATTGCTGCAGTGCACATAAAGCAGGAATGTTTCATTATTTTAAAAAATAACAATTGACATACTCCTTTTATTAGATAATAAAACAAAAATTGCCATTCAGGGTAATTCAATACACAAAGGGTCAAATTACATTTACTATTCAGCTCCCTGGATCCTAACTGATTGTCAGCAGTCAGGTAGAAATAATGCTGATCTATTTTGATTCTGTCAAAATGTATATCGTATTTTCCTTTAAATATATTTACTTGTGTTTTGTAAGCTACAGTAAATGCAGCATAATTGTACCAGTCATAATAAATTGTTCAGTCGAACGTGTTGATTTGTCGCAATCCTTATGCTCTCCAGCATGCTAGAATTTGATTTTATCAGTGAACAAAAATCCATTGCATTAGTGTAGAATAAACTACTTCTTGATGACAGCAATATCAAAACCTGCCACTTACAACTTAATGCCTTTTTACCAGCAACTTTGCTTTGACATATCCGTGACTGAAAAGCATTGTTTCCACTGAATATGATTTATTGCTGCAATCTGGTTTTTAGTATCAAGCTTCTTCTTAAATATTTAATGTCAGTTAAATTTATTTCGTAAATAATCTTTTCTCTCCCACACCCCAGCTTTTACCCTCCTCAACAGCAATGGCATAAAATGAACTCACTTTGTGACCAAAAGGCTTGGGGAAAGGATTTTACTGGCAGTAACATGTTTTGTATATAGCTAGCATTATGTATGTCTATTTCAAGACCAGTGGAAAACTCGTTGTTAACAGAAATGCTGCTCTAACCCTGCATATATGTTGCACATTCCACATTGTAATAGATGGGAAATAACTTGAGGTCTTTGTAGTGAATATTAAAATGTGTAAAATTTACTAGAACAAGGGTTTCATGTCCTTTTAATTAGATAATTACATGAAGAACTAGCTGGGCTCCAGAAACATCTCATTTGACAGGAAAGCCAATAAGCCATTTTATAATTTTCAGTGTGCTCTGAAATGTTTTATTTCAGTATTAGATTTATGCATAATACGATTGAATATGTAAAAATGTCCAATACCAGTAGGCTTTGTTAATATTTCAGGAAATAGATACGCCTCCCCCATGCACTACAGGTCTTTTATTTCAACAGATAACTGACTGCTTGTCGTACTTATTTCTAATGAAAAACAACGAAATATAACTCAATTACCCTGTTAAACTATTAGACAAAAAAATGACAGTACAGACCCTTGAGCTCCCACTCATCTTTCAAATGGAAACTGGGGCATTAGAATATTTGACATTCATCAACTATCTGTAATGAAAGATTATATGTTTATCCTCAAACCACTCATGCACAGTCAAAAACCTAGTTTTTTTAATAAACTAAATAACTCGGTTAAGATTTCAGTTAGTAATCATTTCGCTACTCAATATGATTGACCACCTTTCTCTTTCTATTTTCCTGTATTATGTTATGGTGGTCAATTTAATAAGACATATACTGTAGAGTTTTCCTTTAAAACTGTAAAAGATGTACCAAAAGCTCTTCTGTCCAAAGCCTGCAGTCTCAACTGTTACAATAAATTTCATAAATGGCTTCCGGTGATACTTCTCTTACATTTTGAAAACTTCTATAAAATTTTATAGTATTGGCAATCTCAACCAGCTGATAATGATGTTTAGCAGGATCTAAGTTTCACTTGAACATTTTTCTGAATAAAACGTTTATTTGGAGTCACCCCTATGATTGAGCTTTAGGGTTTTCATTCATTCGAGTTCTAATATAATTTGTTATAATCATCAAAGAAACAAACACGTTGAGGTATACATCCTTCGTGATGACTATTGCAAATGGTTAATCGTGAATTGTCTGCCCATTTTGCATTACTTTCTATCTACTTCAATATTGGAATGAAAATCAGTTAGAAGTAGAAAATCATGTCAATTCACTATTGCCCATGTTAGCTACAGCCCAATACAATTTTATCCCTGAATGTTTGTAATCAGCAACAACAAATGTACTCCGTACAGCATGCCAAAACGTTGCCATTGTATCTGATAGGCAGCATATTATTCAAGTAAGTTCTCCCCTTCTTGTATCATTTGTGCATTTTCGGACTGTTAGTATCAGTTTTGGGCATTTTCCTTTTCGATATTTTTAAAGCAGAATGGGGAGATTTCATGTTTTGCAATTGGTTTTCATTTTTTCATTCTTGTCATGTTTGCAGCCAAACAATGTCCCTTTGGGATTGACTCATTCTGAGACTGTTACCAACATTAGTCAGCAGAACTGCTCTTACGTAAGTGAAGCAAGTTGATCGGTGTCAGATTTTTTTCTCACATTTCCAAAGAATCTGATCTCCGTTTTAAAACAGAAAAATGTTGTTGGAGACAAGAATACAAGACTTAGGAGCAGGAGTAGGCCCTTCAAGCCTGCTCCACCAGGGCTGATCTTTTCCTGGCCTCAATTCCACTTATGTCTCACCATAACCCTTAATTCCTTTACTATTCAAAAAATTATCTATCTTAGCTTTAAAAACATTCAATGAGAAAGCCTCAACTACTTCACTGATCAGGGAATTCCACAGATTCCTAATCCTTTGGGTGAACAAGTTCCATCTCAGTTCAGTCCTAAATCTGCTCCCCCTAATTTTGAGGCTGAGCCTCTTATTCTAGTTTCATCCACCAGTGGAAGCATCCTCTCTTAGTTATTCCCTTTATAATTTTATCAGTTTCTGTAAGATCCCCCATCATTCTTCTAAGTTCCTCATGACTGTAATCCCAATCTACTCAGTCTCTCCTCTGAAGCCAATTCTCTCAACTCCAGAATCAGCCTAATGAGTCTCCTCTGCAATACCAGTGCATCCTTTCTCATGTAAGGAGACCAAAGCTGCACACAGTACTCCAGGTGTGGCCTCACCAGCACCTGATACAGCTGTAACATAACCTCTCTGCTTTTAACTCAATCCCTCTCACAATGAAGGACAAAATTCCATTTGCCTTCTTAATTACCTGTTGCATCTGCAGACCAACCTTCTGTAATTCATGCACAAGTACACCCAGATCCCTCTGCACAGCAGAATGCTGCAATTTTTCACATTCAAATAATAGTCCTTTTTACTGTTATTCCTAACAAAATCTACATATTATTTTAATTGTCATTGTAATAGATACCATCAGAAACCTATTCAACTTTAATAATTTACCTCGTTTAAGCCATAAGTCTATAAGAAATAAAAACAGGAGTAGGCTGTTCAGCCCCTTGATTCTGTTCTACCATTCAATTGGATCATGGCTGATGGAACATTAAATCAATTCCAGTTTTCTGCCCTTTCCCTGTAACCCTTGATTCCCCTAATGAACAGTAATCAACCTCAGACTTAAGGACTGTGCCCCTTCAACTTTCTATGACAAGGAGTTCCAAAGATTCACAATCATCTGAGAGAAAACTTCTTCTTCATCTCAGTTTTAAATTGGCACTCTTTAATTCTGCGACTATAACTCTGCCTCGCCCTAGATTCGCCCATCTGAGGGTAAAAATCCTTCCAGTATTTACCATGTCAAGTCCCTTAAGAATCCTACATGTTTCAATGGGATCACCCCCTATCTTTCCCATTTCCAGTGAATTGAGTCTTAATCTGCTTAGTCTTTGCTCATAAGACAATGTCTCCATACCAGACATCATCCCAGTGAACATTCCCTGAACTGTCTCCAATGAAATAATATCATTTCTTAAATAAGAGGACCAAAACTGCACACATTACTCCAGATGTGGTCTCACCAGCGTCTTGTACAGTTGCAGTAGGCCTTCTCTATTCTTACATTCAATCCCCTTGAAATAGGGGCAAACATTCCATTAGTTTACTTGATTACCTGCTGCAGCTGCATGCTAACTTTCTGGGTTTCTGCTCAGATTCACCCAAATCCATTTGTGTTGCAGCTTTCTGCAGATTTTCTCCATTGAATCATATTCTGTTCTTTTGTTCTCCCTTCCAAAATTAACAACTTTGCATTTTTCCACATTATACTTCATTTGCCAACATTTTGCCAACTTACTTATCAATATCTCGATGTAAGCTGTTTGTATCCATCTTCCAACCCGCCTTTCCACCTATGTTTGCGCCATCTGTGGTATATTCACTTCCTCCCACCAAGACATGAATATTTATTGTAAACAGTTGCAGTCCCAGCACTGACCCCTGTGGAATTCTACTGATTATGGGTCACTAATCCGAAAAATAACCTTATTCCCACTTTAGGTTTCCTCCTCATTAGGCAATTCCCTAGTCAGTCACATTCCCCAGCTCTGCCTCAATAGTGTTGCAGATTTGGTTCCCTTAATTGCCCACACAATTTATTTTGAACTCATTGATTATCAACACTCCCATCACTTTCATTAGTGAGGAGAGGTACCACTGTCTACCTTTCTCCAAGCAGAGAAACAAACATTTCTGTCCTTAAACCGATTCTTTTTCCAAGCTAACATTGAACCTCCTATTCAATGAACCTTACCTTTCTTACCCAAACCTTTACATAGGGACATATTTTCCAAGGAATGGCAATCCCATGCAAATTGTTACTTTAACACTTATTTTTATGAAAGGAGAGAGCTCTGTACTTCTGAGACGAAAGTCTGCTCAGACCTCTCTCAGAAATGAGGAGCTGTACTGTTGTTCAGTCAGTTCCTTCAAAGTGCAGAACTGTCAGGTGAAAGCAAACAAGACCCCTTTTTAACAGCAGCCAGCCAACGTATTCTGAAATTTCAAGGTCCTGATGACCACAGCTGCTGTAAAACCTGAGTACAAAAGGCAGGCCTGCTGAGAAGGTAGGGTGCCAGATGAGTAGGGGGGAATAGAGTGCCAGGCAAGAAGGGTGCAGGTTCGTAGGGTGTCAGGTAGGTAAGGTGACAGCTGGGAAGGATACTCTGCACTTGGTAATGCCCAAAGGGCCCTGAAATAAATGTCCAGAATGTCATCTGTGAGTGAAACTGGAATGTCCAGCCTATCAAATACCAACAATTCATCTATAATGGTGAAGTATGGTCAATAAATCTTCATGGTCATTCCACTGGACCATCAGTCTGTCAAATCTCCAATACAATATGGGGTGGCATGGTGGCTCAGCTGTTAGCATTGCTGTCTCACAGCATCAGGGACCCAGGTTTGAATCAAGCCTCGGGAGACTGTCTATGTAGACTTTACACATTCTTCCTGTGTCTGTGTGGGTTTCCTCTGAATGCTCTGGTTTCCTCCTACACTCCAAAGATGTGCAGGTTAGGTGAACTGGCCATTCGAAATTGCCCTTAGTGTTCAGGGATGTGTAAGTTAGGTGCATTAGTTAAGGGTAAATGTAAAGTAACAGGGTAGGGGAATGGCTCTGGGTGGGTTACTCTTTGAAGAGTTGGTGTGGATTTGATGGGACAAATGGCCTGTTTCCACACTGTAGAAATTCTATTAAAAAGTACTGATGAATAACACATGTCAGGTCGTTCTTTCGTTTCCATTGGTTTTCAATGAACCTGATTTGGGTTGCTGACCACAATATATCTATGGCCTAAGTTTATGATTCAAGTTCAAGAGGGAATTCCATTTCAGTTGTTGCAAGTTAATAGGTAGTCAATCAATCTGTAGAAAGCATCACTGTCATTTACAGATTCCCTTGCACATATTTGGTCTCCAAGGCAAACCTCTTCAGGCAGAGACATAAACTTTGTATTTGTGGATGTAGCCTTGCAAACTCATCCTCATTGAACAGCAAGACCAATGGTTTATGATCCATCTCTATGACACCTTCCAGGACAAGGATGTGTTATTTTTTCCTCTTGTGGAGTATTCTTACCTTATGTGGAACTGGTTGTGTTATCCCTTTTAACATAGGAAATTAGGCCTCGATAACATGGCATTGAGGATTTCAAAATAAACTCGAGTAATAATCAATCTCATGAAAACGTTGACCCCATATTTTTGGCCAAATAATCTGGAACCTTCCATAGATCCCATCTTCAACCCTAGTTCTTCACAGATAACAGATCAATGTATATGAGTCAATGTACCGCCCGTCATGTCCCGCTCCAGCTTTCCAGTCTGCCAGTTTTTCCGCTCTGCTCCCGGTCTTCCAGTCCAGATTTTCAGAATTACCATAATTCGTTTCCTTTATTCATTTAAAGATCAGTTGGGCTTTTGCCAATGATATGGTATGAATTTTAATGGGCGTGAATTTCAGCCCCTCCAAAGTAATAATCAACCCCATAAATTTAACCTTAAAATGCTGTCAAAAAAATTTGACTATGTACAAGAATATTTTCTGACTCAGTATATGGATGTACCTACTTGAGAAGGTGCAAAACTTGACCTACTCTTGGGAAATAAGGCAGGGCAAGTGACTGAAGTGTCAATGGGGGAGAACTTTGGAGCCAGCCACCGTAATTCCATTAGTTTTAAAATAGTGATGAACAAGGATAGACCAAATCTAAAAGTTGAAGTTCTAAATTGGAGAAAGGCCAATTTTGACAGTACGAGGCAAGAACTTTAGAAAGCTAATTGGAGGCAGATGTTCGCAGGTAAAGAGACAGCTGGAAAATGGGAAGCCTTCAGAAATGAGATAACAAGAGTCCAGAGAACGTATGTTCCATTAGGGTGAAAGGAAAGGCTGGTAGGTAAAGGGAATGATGGATGACCAAAGAAATTAAGGGTTTGGTTAAGAAAAAGAAGGAAGCATATGTCAGGTATAGACAGGATAGATTAAGTGAATCCTTAGAAGAGTGTAATGGCAGTAGGAGTATAATTAAGATGGAACTCAGGAGGGCAGAAAGGAGACATGAGATAGCTTTGGCAAATAGAATTATGGAGAATTCAGAGGATGTTTATAAATACATTAAGGACAAAAGGGTAATTAGGGAGAGAGTAAGGCTCCTCAAAGATCAGCAAGGCGGCCTTTGTGTGGAGCCACAGAAAATGGGGAAGATACTAAATGAGTATTTTGCATCAGTATTTACTGTGGAAAAGAATATCGAAGATCTAGAGTGTAAAAAAATAGATGGTGACATCTTGAAAAATGTCCTTATTACAGAGGAGGGAGTGCTGAATGTCTTGAAACGCATAAAGATGGTTAAATCCCCAGGACCTGATCAGATATACATGAGAACTCTGTGGGAAGCTAGAGAAGTGATTGCTAGGCCTCTTGCTGAAATATTTGTATCATCGATAGTCACAGGTGAGGTGCTGGAAGACTGAAGGTTGGCTAATGTGGTGCTACTATTTAAGAAATGTGATAAGGACAAGCCAGGGAATTATAGACCAGTGAGCCTGATGTCAATGGTTGGCACGTTGTTGGAGGGAATCCTGAGGGACAGGATGTACATGTATTTGGAAAGGCAAGGACTGATTAGGGATAGTCAACATTGCTTTGTGCATGGGAAATCATGTCTCATAAACTTGATTGAGTTTTTTGAAGAAGTAACAAAGAGGATTGATGAGAGCAGAGTGTTAGATGTGATCTATATGGACTTCAGTAAGGCATTCGACAAGATTCCCCATGGAAGACCGGTGAACAAGGTTAGATCTCATGGAATATAGGGAGAACTAGTCATTTGGATACAGAACTGGCTCAAAGGTAAAAGACAGAGGGTTGTTTTTCAGACTGGAGGCCTGTGATCAGTGGAATGCCACAAGGATTGGTGCTGGGTCCACTATTTTTCATTATTTATATAAATTATTTGGATGTGAGCATAAGAGGTATAGTTAGTAAGTTAACAGATGACACCAAAATTGGAGGTTTAGTGGACAGCAAAGAAGGTTACCTCAGATTACAATGGAATCTTGATCAGATGGGTCATCTGAGAAGTGGCAGATGGAGTTTAATTTAGATAAATGTGAGGTACTGCATTTTGGGAGAGCAAATCTTAGCAAGACTTAGGCACTTAATGGTAACATCCTAGGGAATTTACTGAACGAAGAGATCTTGGAGTGCACGTTCATAGCTCCTTGAAAGTAGAGTCGCAGGTACATAGGACAATGAAGAAGGTGTTTGGTATGCTTTCTTTTATTGGTCAGAGTATTGAGTACAGGAGGTCATGTTGCAGCTGGACAGGACATTGGTTAGGCCACTGTTGGGAATATTGCTTGCAATTCAGGTCTCCTTCCTATCAGAAAGGTGTTGTGAAACTTGAAAGTGTTCAGAAAAGATTTACAAAGATGTTGCCGGAGTTGGACGATTTGAGGTATAGGGAGAGGCTGAACAGGCTGGGGCTGTTATCCCTGGAGCGTCAGAGGCTGAGAGGTGAACTTATAGTGGTTTATAAAATCATGAGGGGCATGGATAGGGTAAGTAGACAGGTCTCTTTTCCCTGGAGTTGGGGAGTCCAGAACTAGAGGGTATAGGTTTAGAGTGAGAGGGGAAAGATATAAAAGAGACCGAAGGGGCAACGTTTTCATGCAAAAGATGGTACGTGTATGGAATGAGCTGCCAGAGGATGTGGTGGAGGCTGGTACAATTGCAACATTTAAAAGGCATTTGGATGGGTATATGAATAGGAAGGGTTTGGAGGGATATGGGCTGGGTGCTGGCATGTGGGACTAGATTGGGTTGGGATATCTGTTCGGCATGTACGGATTGGACTGAAATGTCTGTTTCCGTGCTGTACATCTCTATGACTCTATCACTATTACATGAATACATCATGTATTACAGTTTATTAGTATGTACAAATATTGCATCAGTATCTAGGGCCATATTAAGCTATTGGGCCACAAAGAACAATTGCTTTCAAACGTATGTCATACTCAGGTAATCTGAGATAGATTAACATCTAAGAAGTTTGTACCTTAAGATCTTAGGACATGTGCTATGTTGCAGTGATGATATCATGAGCATGCTTCTTTCTGGTAAATACTGACATACCATGTCAATGTAAAAGCATGCTAATATACCAACATGAGACATAAGCCCCCCCTTTCCAAAGACATTACTCACTCCAAATGGATATATATATGATTATACATGGACATGTATAATCAACAATTATATGAACCAGTAAAAGACTTTATAAGAGTAACATTTCAAATTTTAATGTCTGGGAGGTTTAAAAATGCGTCCTGATCTGGCGATTCTATACTTGGCTTGACAACTTGTTTGTCTTGCTGCTAGTTGTGTCACTTAAAATCATTACATAGCCATCACTGTTAGAGTGCTCTCCCTCATAGTAATGACCTTTTTACCAGTAAGTTATTAATTTATTATTCTAGTCTTCCACCCTGGGCTTTGTTCAGTTATGGTATGTTTTGCACCCTGATTCCTGATGGCTTTAACTTACAACTGGGGGTCCTGATGTCTGTCTTCTCTGTCAGTCCTCTTTGGCCCAAGTCTCTCCTGTAGCCCATAATGGATTATTTGTGTTTCTTTTTCCTCAGGGCTGACTGCTTTGTTGCCTTGGACTACAGCTACTAACTGTAACAGCTTCCATAAGCCTATTCCATCTGATGACTGTTTTCAAAGTTTTCAGCTCCTGGTTAACTGGCTAGGCTTTTCCTACAATGGCAATGCTCTTAAAGTGGCAACTCACTCCTCTGCATTGTTTTTCTTCTTTGTCTTTAGGTCTCTCTGGATTTGGTCTTCTCATAGTGGGGCTCAGATCTGTATCACTGTAACACCCACGTAGTATTAAGCCCACAGTTGATGTCATACTGTAGCAAACACAATGTCTGGGTAACAACAACTTTATGGGGTAAAGTACTGTCACTAATCCTCTTTCCTGTGCTACTTTGAGCAGCTGTTCAGTAGTCTGTGATGGAGGATGGACATCAAATAAATCTCAGCAGAAGGGGCTGTTGTCTTAGGAAAATACTTAAATTAGCAATTACTGACAACAGATGAATGTAATAAGTTAGTCTCCATCAAAAGCTTGTGTCGAAGTCCTAATCCAAATTCTCCACCCAAAGACTATGTGGCATCATTAGATAGGGCCACATTTAGTATAGCTCAACTATGGGGCGCACAGTGCTCAGTGGTTAGCACTGCTGTCTCACAGAGCCAGGGGCCCGGGTTCCATTCCACCCTCAGGCAACTATCTGTGAAGAATTTGCACAATCTTTCCATGTTTGCATGGGTTTCTTCCAGGTGCTCTGGTTTCCTCTCACTGTTCAAAGATATACAGGTTAGGTGGATTGGCCATGCTAAATTGACCATAGTGCCCAGGGATGTGCAGACTAATTGGATTAGCCATGGGAAATGCAGGGTTATAGGTAGGGGGTAAGTTTGGGTCACACGCTCTTTGGAGGGCATCATGGACTTGATGGGCCGAATGCTTCCAAACTGTAGGGATTCTATTCTATGATTAACTCTTTCAGAAGTATTAATTGATACAGTATTCATCATAACCTTCAAACAACAATCACCTTATTAATCATTAACCTAAAATAAACAAGGTTCAGAACTTTCATTTCTCCAAATTGACGAATGAGGACTCCCTAAACAAATCTTCATCCAAGGTTATGAATTCCAGGGCTGGATTTCTATTTGAAAACCAAGGAGTTACAGGGGAGAGTTTCAGATTTCCAAATGATCCTTCCAAATATAAAGAATTTATTTTCAGTTTTTGAGTCCCTTTAGAGTTTGAGAAGTTGGTTTGCCAGATTTGTGACACCAGAATACAACTAGGGAGAGCAAAGAAGGGAGAATGGGATCAGAGGCCTAAAGAATCAAAGGACCCAGTTGAGAGATCTTTGAAGTCGGTGGATAAGAGAGGGTTTCAGCTAGAGAGGGCAGACATCAGCCATCAGAGGCTTGATACTAGTTGATCTGATGTCAAGGAGTGGAAGATAAGAACCTTTATGGCAGAATAAAATCAAAACAATACAGATGATAGAAATTTGTACAAAAAGAGAAAGTGCTTAAGAAACACAGCAGGTCTGTGGAGAGAGAAACAAAGTTAACGTTTCAAGGCCAATGTACCCACTGAAGAGTCATTGTGGACTTGAAGCATTGACTCTATTTCTCTTTCCACAGATTCTGCTAGGCCTGTTGAGTTTCTCCTGCATTTTCTGCCCTGTGGAAGTTGTGACAAACTGAAGGCTTGTATGGATGATGTCTGATCACAGTGGTTCATGGAGCAGACATGTTTGGCCAATCAGGTAAGTGGAAAGTAATGAACCTCACAGTTCCAATGGCACCTTGTCTTTATTCTACCTGTTGGAGTTACCATGGTCTGGGAAAACTGGTCAACCAAAGTTAAACTTGAAAATGAAAAGAATTACATTTCACAAAGACTAGCAAGAAACTAAATGTGTTTGGAAGTGTGCAGAATATCAGGGATGGATCTTTCCATTTCATCAGTTCCTTTGTGGATTTTAAGATTGTACATATGTCTGAATAGTCCAACTAACCTGAACTGAATTTATGACCCTGCACAAATGTTTAATTCACTCAGACGCCTCGATATTTTACATTTAAAAATTGTTGTATGCTTGAGACCATACCTTTAATCCAAAGGTCAATGTCTCAACATTTAGAGGCTAAAACTTTCAAGTTCCAGCCAGTCTTTAATGCAGCTTTGGGCTCCATAAGTGAAAGATTGAGAGAAGTTTTTTTTTGTCATTTTATTGAGCAAGAAACTAAGCGATAGTTTATACTGGATAACTTTAGCAAAGAATTCATTGTGTTCAAAAGAACAAATGGCCTTCCTTTGATTATTTGTTGCCAAAATTGACTGAAGGCACAATAGGATAGAAAATTGTCGAGTTGTATCCCCAAAGCAGAGTATCACATCAGTGACCTGTTTTATGTTCAGATCAGTATTCAGTCTTCAATAGACTGAATATTGAACAGCATGTATAAAAGGCACTCTTGCAGTATTGCCTACTTTGTACTACAAATCAAGTCATGCTTCTATTTTAGTCAGAGAATGACTGCAGCATATAATGATGCCATTTAACCCATTGTGTTTGAGATAGCTCTGTAAAGGAGCAATCCACTGTAAAAAGAGCAAAGTACTGACATGCTGGAAATCTGAACTCAAAGCAGAAGTTACTGGAGATACTCAACATGACTGACGACATTTGTGAATAGAATAATGGAGTTAATGTATTGAATTCAATTCAGTGCCCAGTGCCTCTCTTCAACTTCTCCTGACAATGTTATACATATTGAGGTTTGTTTTAAAAAAATGTTGATGACAAGCTACTTTTCAACAATCACAGAAACTACTTGAACTATTGAATTTAATTAATATTCCAGAGCTCTCTAATGAATATGGTCAATTGCAAACTGAAACATAAATGTGCACAATCCATGGCAATGTAAAAACTATTATTTAAAATGTACACAATTGATAACAACATACAAAGTAAAGTTAATATATACAAGTCTGATGTTCGAGAATAGTGTAAGAATATTAGATAATTCATTGCGCAGGGGTCATTTTTGTAAGCCTGCACTCCCAGTACATGAGTGTAAATTGGACAACTTGGCATGGAGATCAATTAAGAGGAGACAGTGAGGTCTGCAGATGCTAGAGATCAGAGTTGAGACTGTGTTGCTGGAAAAGCACTACAGCTTAGGCAGCATCTGAGGAGCAGGAAAATTGACGTTTTGGGCTAGAGTTAGCCAGGAAAGACCTAAAGAGAGCACGAAGAAGAGCCAAGAGGGGACATGAGAAGTTGTTGGCAGATAGGATCAAGGAAAACCCCAAAGCTTTCAATAGGTATATTAGGAATCAATGAATGACCAGCGAAAGATTAGGGACAATCAAAGATAGTAGTGGAAAGTTGTGCATGGTGTCCGAGGAGATAGGGGGGTGCTAAATGAATATTTTTCATCCGTATTCACATGTAAAAAGTCAATGTTGTTGAGGAGAATACTGACATACAGGCTACTAGACTAGACAGGATTGATGTTCACAAGGAGGAGGTGTTAGCAATTCTGGAAAGTGTGAAAATAGATAAATCCTCTAGGATGGAATTTATCCTAGAATTCTCTGGGAAGCCAGGGAGGAGATTGCAGACCCTTTGGCTTTGATCTTTATGTCATCATTGACTACAGGAATAAAGCCAAAAGTCTGGAGGATAGCAAATGTTGTCCCCTTGTTGAACAAGGAGAGTAGAGACAACCCTGGTAATTATAGACCAGTGAGCCTTACTTCGGTTCTGGGTAAAGTGTTGGAAAAGGTTATAAGAGAGAGAGGAATAAGTTGATTAGGGATTGTCAATGCGTTGTTGTGAAGGGTAGTTCATGCCTCGCAAACCTTATTGAGTTCTTTGAGAAGGTGACCAAACAGGTGGAAGAGGGTAAAACAGTTGAAGTGGAATATATGGATTTCAGTAAGACATTCAATAAGTTTCCCCACTGTAGGCTATTGCACAAAATATGGAAGCTTGGAATCTGTTTTGGGACCACTGCTGTTTGTCATTTTCATAAATGACCTGGATGAGGGTGTAGAAGGATGGGTTGGTAGATTTGCAGATGACACTAAAGTTGTTGGAGTTGTAGATAGTGCTGAAGGATGTTTTAGGTTACAGAGGGATATGGAGAGCTGAGCTGAGAGGTGGCAAATGGAGTTTAATGTGGAAAAATGTGGGGTGTTTCACTTTGGAAGGAGAACAGAAATAAAGAGTACTGGGCTCATGGTAAGATTCTTGGTAGTGTGAATGAGCAGAGAGATCTCAGTATCCATGCACTTAGATCCCTGAAAGTTGCCACCCAGGTTGATCAGGTTGTTAAGAAGACATATGTTGTGTTAGCTTGTATTGGTAGAGGGATTGAGTTTCAGAGCTATGAGGTCATGCTGCATTTGTACAAAACTCTGGTGTGGTCACACTTGGAGTTTTGTGTAAAGTTCTGGTCACCACATTATAGAAAAAATGTGGAGGTTTTGGAAATATTTCAGATGAGATTTACTGGATGTTGCGTGGTATGGTGGGAAGGTCTTATGAGGAAAGGCTGAGGGACTTGAGGCTGCTTTCATTAGAGAGAAGAAGGTTGAGAGGTGACTTAATAGAGACATATAAAATAATCAGAGCGTTAGATAGGGTGGACAGTGAGAGCTTTTTTCCTCAGATGGTAATGGCTAGCATAAGGGGACATAGGTTTAAGGTGAGACATGATAGATATAGGAGCGATGTCAGAGGTAGTTTCTTGGATAGTCAGCATGGTTTTGTGAAGGGCAGGTTGTGCCTCACAAACCTTATTGAATTCTTTGAGAAGATGACTAAGGAGGTGGACGAGGGTAAAGGGGTAGATGTGGTATATATGGATTTTAGTAAGGCATTTGATAAGGTTCCCCATGGTAGGCTACTGCAAAAAATACAGAGGTATGGCATTGAGGGTGCATTAGAGGTTTGGATTAGGAATTGGCTGGCTGGAAGAAGACAGAGGGTAGTAGTTGATGGTAAAGGTTCATCTTGGAGTGCAGTTACTAGCAGTGTTCTGCAAGGATCTGTTTTGGGACCATTGCTGTTTGTCATTTTTATAAATGACCTGGAGGAGGGGATAGAAGGTTGGGTGAGCAAGTTTGCGGATGATACGAAAGTCGGTGGAGTTGTTGACAGTGAGGAAGGATGTGGCAGGTTACAGCGGGATACAGATAAGCTGCAGAGCTGGGCAGAAAGGTGGCAAATGGAGTTCTATGTAGGTAAGTGTGAAGTGATCCACTTTGGTAAGAGTAACAAGAAGATGGAGTACTGAGCTAATGGTCAGATAGTTGGTAGTGTGGATGAGCTGAGGGATCTTGGTGTCCATGTACACAGATCTCTGAAAGTTGCCACCCAGGTAAATAGTGCTGTGAAGAAGGCATATGGCGTACTGGCTTTTATTGGTAGAGGAATTGAGTTCCGGAGTCCTGAGTTCATGTTGCAGTTGTATAAGACTCTGGTGCGGCCACATCTGGAGTATCGTGTGCAGTTTTGGTCGTCATACTATAGCAAGGATGTGGAGGCACTGGAACGGGTGCAGAGGAGGTTTACCAGGATGTTGCCTGGTATGGTAGGAAGATCGTATGAGGAAAGGCTGAGGCACTTGTGGCTGTTTTCATTGGAGAAAAGAAGGTTTAGGGGTGACTTGATAGAGGCGTACAAGATGATTAGGGGTTTAGATAGGGTTGACAATGAGAACCTTTTTCCACGTATGGAGTCAGCTATTACGAGGGGGCATAGCTTTAAATTAAGGGGAGGTAGGTATAGGACAGATGTTAGGGGTAGATTCTTTACTCAGTGAATCATGAGTTCATGGAATGCCCTGCCAGTAGCAGTGGTGGACTCTCCCTCTTTATGGGCATTTAAACAGGCATTGGATAGGCATATGGAGGATAGTGGGCTAGTGTAGGTTAGGTGGGCTTGGGTCGGCGCAACATTGAGGGCCAAAGGGCCTGTACTGCGCTGTATTTTTCTATATTCTATGTTTACTCAGAGAGTGGTAGGGGACATGGGACGCAGTGCCTGCAACAGTAATAAACTTGCCAAATTTAAGGGCATTTAAATGGTCATTGGATAAGCATATGAATGAAAATGGAATGGTATGGGATAGATAGGCTTCAGATTGGTTCCACAAGTCAGCGCAACATCGAGGACTGAAGGGTCAGTACTAAGTTTTAATGTTCAATGTTCTATGTTCGAAAAGATAGTCTTTATCTACACAGGAAATAAAAGTCATCTTCACAGTCAGATTACTTAAAACATTCATCCGATATATGTCCTTGAATTCCAGTGTAGTTTTCCAACATGGAAGTAAGCTATCACAAAACTAATGATGTTGCCGAATTATTCTCCCACCCTCCTTTCTAATTTTATATGACTCTTTGATCAATGATTAATAGGCAGTGTGCAACATCAGTGAGTGATGCTTTTAAATATATTTTGCCTTCCTATAAGATCAGAAATTTCAAATTTGAGTTCAAGATTTTATTGCATTCATCTATCAAGTCATTGAATTTTGTCAAGGTAAGTGAAATATTATGACTGCTATCCATTTCAGTTAAAAGCAAATATGCACACCCGCAGCCACACACCCTCTCAAACATCGACAGATGGACAGGGCGTTGCAGAATTATATTCTTTCCAGTCTTATGCAAATAAATCAGGTAATGAACAAAGCTTGAGCTAAGATTTTACAGCAGTCAAAGTGATGCATTGTGGCGATATATTTTAATAAAACTTTGAAAGACTGTAACAGTCATTTATTTGCACAGTTCAGAAAAAGTAACAAATGCTTTCAGTGCTCGCTTACATCAAAGCTAATTAGTATGCATGCAAGATAAGAAAAAACAGGTAATTCAGGCCAGGAGCGTGGGTTCAATTGGAACATTCAAGAGGGCATTGGATGATTATATATAGAGAACCAAAATGCAGGGTTACAAGGAAAAGGCAAGCAATTGAAACTAAACCAAAATGCTTAGAATCAGGGCAGACACAATGGCCTGCTTCTGCAGTGTTTTGATTCTGTGACTGTGATGCCTATTTTGTCAATGTAACTATGGAGAAGTATCCTGAATCCTTGAATCACTAACATGAATTGAACTGAAACAAGTATGAAACAATAACTGAATTCTCTTCCATAATGTGAAGACACACTTTCCCAAGTAATTTCTGACTAGCCTCAGAAGTGTAGAAACAGAATGGGCACTAGGATATTAAGGAAAAAATGGAATTTATTTTTGTATATATTTTTGTTGAGAAAAAAAGATTTGAATTTTTTTTACAAAATTACAATATCACTTCAAAATAGTATGACAACCTTGTAATATAATGACAATAACAGTAAACAAACTATTGCTCTACTCCACAAACCACTGAGGAGAGAGAAAAAAACCTACAAAAACTAGAATTCAATAAATAACTAAAAACAAAAACTAAATTAAACCAAGGTAAAATTAAATTACATTCAGTTAAGTTACCGCACTCAGCACAATCCCACCAAAACTCCCCACCACTGGAACCATCAATAGGCAAACCCATATTTGTTCAGGATTCTTCCTCCCGGGAGCCCCTGGACGGCCAGACATAGCCCTCATGACTACACAAAGGCCCTGACCAATGTAGCCAACAAGTTTGCGTCTATATAATTCAGGAAGTGCTGCCACGTTCTCAAGCGGTTTTGTTTTTTAGTGCACCACTACTCGTAAGAAAGTCCGAGGTATGTGCTCAATAACTAATCTATGCCACCCTGAGAGTCCTGGGGGATTCTCTGACACCCAGCTCATTAGAATGTTCTTCCTCGTACAGAATGAAAGAATATTAAACCGTTTCTTCCCACGTGCGTCCAAAGAAGGGAGATTTGGCAAACCCAAAAGGAGGGACACTGGATCAACCTTAACTCAGTTCCTAAGACCCCAAAACACTCACCATGGCACACAAAAATCGAATGTTCTTAACACTTGCTTCTTTGATCTCTTGGATTGAAATAAACAGCTTTTTCTGAAGAAGAACCACTGGATCCAAAACATCAATTCTGCTTTTCCTCCACAGATGCTGTTGGACCATATGAGATTTTCCAACATTTCTTTTCTGATTTCCAGCATTTGCAGTTATTTTTGTTTAAGATTTTTGCAATCCTGTCACATTCAATCATGAATGGTGATGAACAATTAGGCAGCTAACTGGAGGAGACTGAGTTAAGTTAAAAATGAGGGGAGTTGTTCTTTTAGAGTATTATTAGTCAATGGAATTCTCTTCCCCGCAGAGAGCAGTGTCATTGAACATTTTGAAGCTGAGTTAGATGCAATCTTGTATGACAGGGGAATTAGTCGTGTGGAGCAACTAACAATATTCATCAAAATTAATGTTCATTGTTTTACAATATCTTTGATATATCTGTGTACTCTGCTGGACCTGACCTGAATTTACAAACTTAACGCCCTAGCACCAACATATCCTAAATGCAGATTCATGTTCATAGAAGGTGATTTTGACACTCAAAGAAGGCTGAAGTAATAGAAACAGTTCTCTCCATTCTTTGGCTGCTGCCCAAAGCTTGTAAGCCTGTATGTATATGAGTAGCATTTTAATTTGCTTCAACCTCTCCCTTATAGTCAAATGCTAGAATTGCAAATGTCAAAAGTCTGCCCTGATTCTCTTTTTGATTCTGCTAAGTATCTAAGAATTAAACTTTCAATAACTGTAAAGCCAAGAAAAGCAACCTTGTTATCTTTGTTGAGTTTACAACCACAATGTTCAATAAAAAGATATTTGTACCTTGTTGCCTTATCATAATAATTACCAAATTTATCAAAATATGTAAAAGGCTGTGTTTGCTTAGAATCAATGACTAAACAGATTATGATTGCAATTTTGGGAAAAGCTAAGGTATTCAGGAAGGGTCAGCATGGATTTGTGTAAGGAAAAACATGTTTATCTAATTTATTGGAGATCTTTGATTAACAGATGTGAAAAGTGGGGTCCCGCAGAGGTTTATGCTGGAGTCTTCACATTTTATAAGTTACATCGATGATTTAGATGAGGGGGGCAAAGACATCATTGTTAAATTTTCCGATGATACCAAGGTAAATAGGAAATTATTTATGAAGAATATGTAAGGAAGTTGCAAATGGATATAGATAGATTAAGTGAGGGGGAAAAGATCTGACAGGTGAATTTTGATGTGGGAAAATATAAAGTTATTCACTTTGGTGGGAAGAATAAAAATCAGCATATTTCTGAAATGTAGAGCAACTGCAGAATTCTGAGATGCAGAGAAATTTAGCTGTTTCAATAGCTGAGTCAGAGAGAGTAAATACATACGTACAGAATGTTATCCAGAAGCTGATGATTTGTTATCCTTTATTAGGTAAGGAATTGAACATAAAGGTAAGAATTCTACGTTTTAGTTGTATAGGTTATTGATGAGACCACATCTCTAATACTGTGCGCAGTCTTAGGCTCCATATTTAAGGAAGGCTATAAGTACATTGAACTGAATTGAATTGAATTAAATTTATTGTCATTTGTGCCGAGGCACAGTGAAAAGCTTTGTCTTGTGAGCAATACAGGCAGATCACAGAATGAAATAGCACAGATAAGTGAATACTAGGTAAACAGCGGCAAAAACAAAAAAAAAACAAGTACAGGTGAATGCTAAGATTTTGTGAGTCCTTTCAGTACTCCAACAACAGTAGGAAGAAACTGTTTCGAAACCGGCTGGTGCATGTGTTCAGGCTTTTGTATCTTCTCCCCAATGGTAGAGGTTGTAGAAAAGCATTGCCAAAGTGGGATGGATCTTTGAGAATGCTGGCTGCCTTTCCTTGATAGTGGGCCTAATAGATAGATTCTACAAATGGGAGGTTGGCCTTTGTGATTGTCCGGGCAGAGTTCGCCACTCTCTGTAACTGTCTCTGATCTTGAATGGTACAGCTACCATACCATGTATTCATATATCCAGACAGAATGCTGGGTACACATATAAAAGTTGGCAAGGGCATTCGCCATCATGCCAAATTTTCTCAGCTGCCTGAGGAAGAAGAGACGTTGTTCGGCCTTTGTAACCAGTGCGTTCACATGACGAGTCCAAGAAGGGTTGTTGTTGATGACCACTCCCAGGAGTTTGATACTCTCCACCTGGAAAAATGGTGCATTGAGAACAATCTAGCTCTCAGTGCTGTCAAAACCAAGGAACTCATTATTGATTTTCAGTGGGATGTTACCCATGCCATCCTACACATTAACAACACAGAGGTGGAACAAGCGGAGAGTGTCAAGTTCCTGGGAGTGGTCATCAACAACAAGCTTTCTTGGATTCTTCATGTGGATGCACTGGTTACAAAGGCCCAACAACTTCTCTCATCTTCCTCAGGCATCATAATCCTAGCTTGAAATAAATAATAATAAAATAAAATGGGCGGCACGGTGGCACAGTGGTTAGCACTGCTGCCTCACAGCGCCTGAGACCCGGGTTCAATTCCCGACTCAGGCGACTGACTGTGTGGAGTTTGCACGTTCTCCCCATGTCTGCGTGGGTTTCCTCCGGGTGCTCCGGTTTCCTCCCACAGTCCAAAGATGTGCGGGTCAGGTGAATTGGCCATGCTAAATTGCCCGTAGTGTTAGGTAAGGGGTAAATGTAGGGGTATGGGTGGGTTGCGCTTCGGCGGGTCGGTGTGGACTTGTTGGGCCGAAGGGCCTGTTTCCACACTGTAAGTAATCTAATCTAATCTAATCTAAAGTATTACAGCTTTGGCTTAAACCTTCACCTACATGTATAAGGTTCATGATTTTTTTATTTGGTATCTTACTACATGCCTATTATCTTGTGTTTAGATCGCCTAGTTCTCTGCACTGTCTTAGTTAAAAAGTGCCGGTTACATCAACATTATTAATGCGTTTTAAATTTTCAGGTTCCTAAATCATATCTATTCTTACTTTTGAGAACAGTTTGAGATTTTTGTATTTTTTTCAATATCATTAACTCGAAAACCTCACAGCTTCATATCCAGGCTCCTGGAGCTACAGTGTGCATATAGTGCTTGGTCAACCCTAAAGTAATTTATAATAAACATTTGTGAAGAGCTCCTTGATCTCTCAGCAAGGAAACAATGTAACTATTTTGATGAAAATGAGCAAGAGATAAAAGACTTCATTGAATACAAGCACAAGAGAACATCAGTAACCCTTAGATGGTTGAAGGCAGAGTTACAGCTAAAAATGCATGTAATAAAGAGCAAATTGAGTTGAAAAAGCAGAAGAGATTCAACAACTCATATATACCAACAATATGTGTGGTCTCTTCAAGATGATTTATGGTCCAAGCATCAAGGGACCACCCAGCTGAGAGCCAAGTATGAAGGAAAGCTCTTCAATGAGAGGGAAGCAGTCAGGTTTAATTGGAAACTTCTCAACCAAGGCCTATGATTTGAACATCCTTAACTCCATTTCTCATGTTCCATTTGGCTCTGTCCAGTGCTACCCTGGTCTCCAGCAGTGTTGAAAAAGCCATTCGAAAGTTATAAGACAATAAAGGTCCTGGAGCAGATGGAATCCCCACTGAAATTCCTGAACAAAATGAAGGTATGGTCCTAGAAGAGCTGCACCACCCCTTAGATCTCATCGAGAGAAAATAAAGCATGATTAGGAATCTCAGGAACACCGCCATTGCAAATACCTTCAAGAAGGAATACAAACCCAGTCCAATAAGTACAGAAGAGTCCACCTAGAATCTACCACAGGGAAGATCATTGCAAGGATGATCTTCAGCTGTCTCTTCCCAGTGCCCAAGGAAACCCTTCCACAATTGTAGCATGGTGTTCACCTATCCAGAGATACCACAAACATGATCTTCACTGCACAGCAAATTCAAGAAAATTGCAAGGAGCAACGAAGTTCTGCATGTGGTCTTTTCAAATTCATATAAGCTTTGACTATGTCACCACAGAAGCTCATGGAGAATCAATTTTCGATGACGTCAGAAATGTGCTGTCTATCTTTACTGATTTCATCGTGACATGCAAATTTAGGATGTATCTCTGAAGACATAAAACAGTGTAGAGTCATGGGAGACACTGCACTGTGACTGACCAAAATGGAGAACATTCATTTGGGAAGATACTAAAAGCTACAAGAGCCTTTGTTGAAAATAGGCAGAGGCAAATTTGAAACATCTGAGGAAATGCATAAACTTCTATCTACCAAATCCTTCAAACACCACCAGCCTTGCATCTGTTAGAGACTACAGATTGAACTTATCTGCTATGTCAGAAATTATTGAACTGAGTGGTATCAGGTTATTCTTGATTTTAAAGGAACTGCCTAGAAAGAGGTAATCCATTCCCTTCATTGTTTGCTCAACCCTTATTTGCCAACATTGATCTGTTTGAAGTTGTTACCCAAAATTGAACACATCTTAAATTTGGGCTTAATCTTGATTCACATAGAGTTATATGGTTCACATATCATGTACACTGAGGCTGCATGATGAAAGCTTTGTTGAAGATAGCTAATCATATCCACGTTCTTTTCATTAACCATCTATTATTATAGATAGGCCTTGATATTGCCTGTTCCTATGGATATTATCAGATATTCATTAGATCATGTGACACTGATGAATCAGAAAGATGAATTGGCCCATTTTATTCATCCATCTAAAGCAAGTCACATCCAATAGATCTTTAATGATTCCTGAATTTTTGACCTCCTTTCAGAATTTTATTTTACATGCTGATTATTCTTTGTGAGAATATGAATTTCTTGATTTCATGATATCAAAGTCTGTGTTCCCTCATTTGTCATTTTCATTTTAAATTAAAATATCGATCGGCGGTAACTTTTCCTAAAGCCTGAACAATCTTTATGTACTTTTAAACTCTTCCTTTTCAGAGTGAAAAGATCTAAGACCCTATTTTAACATTTGGCATACAACAGGAAGTCAATGCATGAAGAGCACCCATGTTCTCCCTGTTTCTGCAGCTGAAAAGCATGAAACAGCTTCAAAGTTACAGGTTCCTTTGTATTAATTCAATTCCTATTAGATCTGCTACTTGGAGCAAGGGGCAGTTCAGATTATTCCAGGGTGGAGTTTGGGTCCAAACAGAAGGAAGAAGGTGGTGATTGTGAAGGGAGGGCCATACATAGGTCAGTGACAGATGCAAATATTTTTGTGAGGTCAGCAGAAGCACAAAAAATAAAAGGTAGATAGATTGTAAGCCACTTTTGAGCAATCAAGAGCTGCCATTTCAGTAATCACTGGTTAATACACTTAATACCAATACAGATGAGTGAAAGCTGCTTATCTCAAAATTGCAAATGTGGTTGTATCTAATACAGAATCTCCTAGTTTTCAGCTTAGCCATATCTACTTCAAGAACATACACAGAATAATTGTGCCAACTATTTTTTCCCATAACAAGACTACATATTTGTCTGCATTAATCTCATCCCATTGTTTTACATGCTTCAATATTTCACCCAATGCATTCTAAACTTTGTTCTGTTTCTTTTAATTCCATACATTTATCCACATTAAATTCTATCTGCTCTTTTTTTGGTCATCACCTTTGTTGATTCAAATATTTTATTATATTATGAAACATATCCACAATCTTGGTCAAAAATTTCTGATTTAAACCCATTTTTTGAAGCATACAAATTATTCTAAAGGTTCTATTGTGTTCAAAATATTTGTTGGTCTAAAATTGATAGCTTCTTTCCAAACATTTACAATCAATTTATTATTACTAAGTAATGCCTATATAATGGGATAGATCCCATTGTTTTGTGTAAAGACAGGTATAATTATGAATAAATTATAAATGGAATTTTCAGTAGTGTCTTTGTTTATCTACAAATGGTCCTGAAGTTTGCAGATAAATGAACAAATCCATTTTACAATGCATTATAAAAATTGGAAAAGCTGAACTGCTACTAATGCTACTTAAAACTCCACTCAGCATGAAATCACATCGAACTGTAATATTTAAATCGCTAAGCCTAAATGGTAAAATAGCAATTATGAAGGCCACTAGGGAGAAAAGATTCCTATTATCAAATCAGGATACTGAATGTCCAAGAGCTTTCAATGAAAAGGCACAGTAAAGTGAATGATCTGACGGAGAAACTGTGAATAGGAAGTTATGAGTATGGTTGTGACATGTTTGGTTAAAGGTGAATCTTTAATTGTAATTGCAACTTTGAATGCGTTTTTTTTATTGGTTATGTAATAGAAATCAATTCTGAAAAAAACTGTAAATGAAATCCTTGGCCACAGCTATGATTTAAATATGACATCCCTAAAATGTTAACATTGTACATACATAAGTTTCTGCACAATTAGACTTTGTGAAATGCTCTGTCAGCAAAATACACGGAAGTACTGGAATAAGCATAATCAACATAGGCAAATAGGACAGAACAATGCCACAAGCAGTACTGACAAGGGTACAAGAGTCATAGAGTTATGGAGGTCTACAGCAGAGAGAAAGCAGCCCCCCCCCCCCCCCGCCCCCCCCCCACCACTCCCGCGGGAGTCTGGGCCAGTTTAAACAAGCACCTTACTATTTGAATGCCATTTTACAGCACTTGGTCCATTTCTTCTCAGCACTTGGCATGACAAGGCACATCAAAATACTTTGTCAATACTATGAGGGTTGCCACCTCTCCCACCCTCACAGGGGCATTGGATAGGCATTTGGAAGTTATTGGGCTAGTATAGGTTAGGTAGGACTCGGTCAGCGCAACATCGAGGGCCGAAGGGCCTGTACTGCGCTGTATCCTTCTATGTTCTATGTTCTATGAATACAGCCACGGAGTTCCAGATTTCTGCCATCCATAGGATGAAAAGATTTTCCTTAAATCCGCACTAAAACTCCTCCCCTTTTCCTGAAATCCATGCCCCTGTTCTTTCACCCCCTAAAGGGAAATGTTCTTATCTAATCTATCTAATCCCTTCATAATTTCATCAAGTCCTGTCTCAAACTCCTCTGCTCCAAGGAAAACAAACAGACTGTTCGATCTCTCTTCATAACTAAAACTCTCCAACCCAGGCAACATCCTAGCAAATTTCCTCTGTGACCTTTCCAGTGTAAATATATCCCTCCTGCGATGCGGATTACAGAACTGCACAGAGTGCTCCTGCTGTGGCCTAACCAAAGCTTCAGGTAAAAAATGAGGTCTGCAGATGCTGGAGATCACAGTTGAAAATGTGCTGCTGGTTAAAGCACAGCAGGTCAGGCAGCATCCAAGGAATAGGAAATTCGACGTTTCGGGCATAAGCCCTATCCCCTGAAAACAGCCTATCCTCATGAATGAGCACCCCACCAATTTTATCTATGAGCCAACTGATCAAGTCTAAATCATTTATATATGTAACACAAATAACACAGTCCCCAATACTGATTTCTGCAGGATCCCACTCATTTGAACTGAACACAGTTTTCCACTCACAAAAATACCTCTCAGCCATCATCCTCTCTTGACCACCACTCAGCCAATTCTGGATCCAATTAGCCACACCAAAGCTTCATACAGTTACAGCACAACCTCTCTGCTCTTAATCTCTATGCCTCAGCTAATTAAGGGCAAGGCTCCATTTGCTTTCTTAACCACTTTACCTGCCTGCCTCGCTTGCCTTGAGATTAGTGGATAGACACACCAAGATCCCTCTGATCCTTGGTGCTTCCCAGGATCCTACTGTTCATCATGTATTCCCTTTCCTTGTTTGACCAGCCTAAGTGCATCACCTCACGCATATATGGATTGGATTCTAATTGCCACTGATCAGTCTATCTGACCAGCCCATCTATATCCCCTGAAAACAGCCTATCCTCATGAATGAACACCCCACCAATTTTATCTATGAGCCAACTGATCAAGTCTAAATCATTTATATATGTAACACAAATAACACAGTCCCCAATACTGATTTCTGCAGGATCCCACTCATTTGAACTGAACACAGTTTTCCACTCACAAAAATACCTCTCAGCCATCATCCTCTCTTGACCACCACTCAGCCAATTCTGGATCCAATTAGCCAAATTTCCTTGGATCCCATGGGCTCTTGACTTTGCTATTAGTATTCCATGCAAGCCTTTATCAGCAGCCTTGTTGAAATCCAAGTAGGCTACAACAAAAGTATTTCCTTCATCTGCATAACTGGTTAGCTCTTCAAAAAATTCAATGAATTTGGTCAGACATGACCGCTCTTGAACAAAACCATGCTGACTGTTCTTGATCAATCCTTGCCTATCCAATTGCAGATTCATTCTGTTCCTCAGACCTGCTTCCAATGTTTTTCCCACCACTGAAGTTAGACAGACTGGCCCATAATTTACTGGTTTATCCCTTGCTCCCTTCTTGAATAAACTGTGATTATGTATTTTGAACATATGCATTGAGAGCATTTTGGGGGTGTCAGCAAACATTTTATTATTTCTAACATGAAGGAAAGGACAAGCTTGCTATGTACAGTAGATTGTATGAATTAACCATGCTGCGGTTTAGGAATGACATCTTGATCTCTTTAACACAAAAAACATAGCCCCTCCCTACGTAACTATTATACAAGACTTACAAGCAGAAGTAGGCATTTGGACCATCAAGCCTTTGAATACATTCACAACTGATCTGATTGTGAAGTCAATTCCGCTTTCCTGATTGCATGCCATTTTATTCACTATTTTGTCTATAAAAGTATCTATTATCACAGTCTTGAATAAATTTAATTATGCAAACTCATTTCTTTATCTGGGGATGAGAATTCCACATATTAAGATAGAAATGTCCCCACTTTAAAAGCAGGGTTACCTATTCTTACCTTGTGCTCCCTAGTTCTAGTCTCTCCTACAAGACAAAAGCCTGTAAGACCCTAAGAAATAGAGACAAGAGAAGGTGGTTCAGCTGTTGAATCCATCATTCAATAGGATCATGGCTGATCTGACTTTCCTCACGACACCTTCTTGTCCTTTCCCTGTAACCCTTGATTCCTGACTGATCAAGTATCTATCTATTTAAGCCTTAGATATGCACAAGGAATCTGCACACACAGCTTTGTGTTCCAAAGACTCCAAGGACTCCCAAACCTTTGCGAGAAGAAATTACTTCTTATTTCAGTTTCAAATTGGCACCCCTTTATTTTGAGACTATTCTGTCTCATCCTAGAATCTCCCAGGAGGGAAAACATCATCTCAGTATTTATCCAGTCAAGCTCCTTACAAATCCTACATATTTCAATCAGATCACCTCTCATTCTTCTAAACTCTAGTGAATAGAATTCCAACCTATTTAATCTTTGCTTATAAGACAATTCCTAACTGGCAGGGATCATTGTTGAGACCTTTCCCTGAGCTGCCTCCATTGAAATGATATTTTTACTTAAATAACCATCAAAAGCTGCTCATAGTACTCTAGACATAGTCTCACCAATTGTTGTTAAACCAAACCATGATCGGTTTCCATTGCAGTCACACTTCAATCTCCTTGAAATAACGGCCAACTTTCCATTAGCCTTCCTGATTACCTGTTGCATTTGCATGCTAGCTTTCTGGGTTTCATGCACTTGTATCCCTAAGTCCCTTTGTGTTGCAGCTTTCTGCAGTTTTTCTCCATTTAAATAATACACTGTTCTTTTTCTCCCTTCCAAAATGAACTTCACATTTTTCCACATTATAGTTCATTTGCCAATTTTTTACCCATTTATTTAACCTATCACTACCTTTCTGTAAACTGCTTGCACCCCTTTCCCCACCTGCCTTTTCACATATTTTTGTGCCATCTAAAAATTGTAAGAATGCTCACTGAGCTGGAAAGTTTGTTTTCAGATATTTCATCACCATACTAGGTAACATCATCAGTGAGCCTCTGGATGAAGCACTGGTGTTAGTGACCTGCTTTCTATGTATGTGTTTAAGTTTCCATGTGTTGGTGATGTCATTTCCTGTTCTTTATCTCAGGGTCTGATAAGTGGGGTCCAAGTCAATGTGTTTGTTGATACAGTTCTGGTTGGAAGCCATGTTTCTAGGAATTCTTGTGTATGTCTCTGTTTGGTTTGTCCTAGGATGGATGTGTTGCCCCAATCAAAGTGGCTTCCTTGTTTATCCGTATGTAAGTATACTAGTGAAAGTGGGTCATGTCTTTTTCTGGCTAGTTGATGTTCATGTATCCTGGTGGCTGGTTTTCTGCCTGTTTGTTTAATGTAGTGCTTGCTTTAGTTCTTGCAAGATATTTTGTAAATTACATTAGCTTTGTTTTTTGTCTGCATGGGGTCTTTTAAGTTCATTAGCTGCTGTTTTAGTGTGTTGGTGGGTCTGTGGACTACCATGTCGCCAAAAGGTTTGAGTAGTCTGGCAGTCATTTCTGAGATGTCTTTGATGTAGGGGAGAGTGGCTAAGGTTTCTGGATGCATTTTGTCTGCGTGTTTGGGTTTGTTGTTGAGAAATAGAAAGCGGGTCACTAACACCCGTGCATCACTGGACGCTCACTGATGATGTTTACTAGCATGGTGACGAAACATCTGAAAATGAACCTTCCAGCTCAGTGAGCAAACTTACTGAGAACCTCAACCTGAGCTACAAATCTTCTCAAAATTCGCTTGGCTGTAGTATATTCACTTCCTCCCGCCAGGACATTGACAGCCATAGCACCAATTGTCCTGATTGGTCACAGGATGCCAAACTGAAAAAAAGCCCCTTGTCATCACTCCTGTTGATGAGCCAATTCTCTACCCATGCCAAAATACTATCTCCAAATCCATGGTCGCTTAGCTTATGACTCAATTTTTTGGGAGGACCTTATCAAGCATTCTCTAAACATCCATTCCATTGAGTCACCTTAGTATCATACATGTTTCAGTAAGATCACCTCTCATTCTTGTAAGTTCCAATGAGTAAATACCTAAACTTCTGAAGCTTTCTTCATAAGATAAGCTCAGGACCAAGTAGATTAAACTTTCTCTGAACTTTTTCTAATTCAATTATATTATTTTTAAATTGAAGAGATAAAAAAAAACAGAGATGTGGTCCTGCCAATATCATGAAGAGCTGCAGAAAAATTGTCCTACTCTTACATTACATTCCCCTTGCAATAAATACCAACAATATACTTGGTTGGGTGCACAATTATGTATTTTGTCTGCTGACATTTATCTAGAGTGGTACCCACCAGTTTTCCCTCTATCTCAAGAGCAATTGGAAGGAGTGTCATCATATTTAACCATACTGCTTCTCAGATAGTTTTGACATTTTTCACCTTGAAGACTTTGATTGGAAGTAATGATCAGGATCCTAATTATTATCCCAAAAGCCTTCCTGGGGTCCCCTTACAATTGTTGTTAAACCAAACCATGGTCAGTTTCCATAACTGACTATTTGAAATGTTGACGTTTCTCCTCCCCTTGAACAAATGTTCTATCTGCTGTTCACTGTTAGATATGTAGGTGGGGTGCTGGCCCTTTAAGAGAAATGGTCATGTGATTCAAAGGGCCAGCACTTGTGTCCAGTCTAGAACTGGCTGTGGAGGCGTGAGCATTGCCAGTAAAGTGTTCTTGTTCAGATTTACCATTTGTCTACTTGGTGTATAATTCCTGGTTACAAAGGAAGCACTAAAAGTCATTGATTCAAGACAGGATCTGTCCTTGCTTAGTCTACTAACGATTCTCCCTCAACTGTTCAATCATCCCCTGGCCCTGGCCATATATGATCCTATTCCGTTGTATACTGTCATCATCTGTCTTTTCCCAATTGATCTTGATCATGGCTTGCCCTTTGAGCACCAATACTTGGTATTGTCCTACCTGGTTTTCTTTTCTTCTCCTCTCAGCATTTTGCCAATTGTCCAGATTAATTTTAACCAAGGTCTGTTTATCTTGCTTTGTTAAATGTCTGAACTTATTATTCAATTTAGCCAAATTGAGGGTATTGGCTATGAACACTCTTGTACATAACCTGTTGCCAAATCATTCAACATATGTCTTTTACTCCGCCCTGCTGGCCTGGGTCTGACCTCCCCTGTGAAAATCCCTGTTTTCTGTCATAATTACTGATGGGTCAAGTACAAGTATCATTTCCGTAGTTGGGAAGGGCACCACTGTGGCAATTTGTTTCCAGATGTAGCTAATAGCACCGGTGTGAATTTATGGCGAATGTTGTTGTACAGGGTTTCGCCTGCATGTTTTGTAACACCCCATTTTGTGATCCTCAGGTTGACCTTGGACAAACATGTAGGCATGTAATTCTGGCTGGTTTTAGCCCATGTCTGATTTCATACAGGGCATTGTTCACTCTTATGACTTTCCAAGGCACTGTTGTCCAATTTCTGGCCTTTTCTCTTAGCCGGTATTCAAATATCACATTTCTGTGTATCTATTTGTGGACAAATCCCATCAGTCACCTATAGTGTCTGTGCTCAGGCAGCAATAATCTGAGCTTCCATTTATCTTCCTAGACACAACCTACTTGTTGTTACACCCCAACATCACAGATTTGTTGGGATGAACCATAAAACAACATCCTCACATGCTCCTGCCTCCGATGGGGCAAACCACATCAAGCCGGCATGTGTGACCAACAGGCTGTATGTCATCATCCTGGAGAGGGGATCAAGATGGTATCTGTTATTATCCTTATCTAATATCTTACCAAGTTTAAATACTTGGTAAAAACAATGACTGCAGATGCTGGAAACCAGATTCTGGATCAGTGGTGCTGGAAGAGCACAGCAGTTCAGGCAGCATCCAACGAGCCGCGAAATTGATGTTTCGGGCAAAAGCCCTTCATCAGGAATAAAGCTTTATTCCTGATGAAGGGCTTTTGCCCGAAACATCAATTTCGCTGCTCTTTGGATGCTGCCTGAACTTCAATTTTAAATACTTGCCCATCCTTCTCCATCGGTGGAGATTTTTTTCTAACTCCGCCTTGTCTTGGTCTGTACTTGGCCAAACACTTCCCAAAATGTAGTTTTATTGAATTCTCCCAAATCTCCTTTTGTCAGTCAATTGTGGGTGTGCCAGACCTCACTCTCTGATCTCACTTTAGGCCCAAAGGTGGTAGTGGTGTTTGTGTGGATTGTGTGTGTGTGTGTGTGTGTTGAGGTGTACTGGATGGTGTGTGGTCCCTTGGGGACAAATTATGTCAGTGAAGAAGTTAATTATTTTGATACATTTGACTGCAATGTTGCAATCCTGTAACATTAAATCTGCAGTTTTGGTTGATCATACCTTCTGTAGTCCTGCCATCTAGTCAAAGTTGACTGGAGGTGTGCCTCGTCACAATTTTATGTTCCCCAAAACATCTCACAGCTCCCAAGTATGGGATCTGAGACATAGTGATCTGCGCCTTCTTGGAGTTAACTTTTAATCCTAGGGTGATGAGGAGGGTTAACAGTTCCTTTAACAGGATCAAATGTTCAGTGCTTGTCTCTGTCTGCAGAAGGAGATCATCCAAGCATTCTGGTTGGGAAAAGCTCTCTGGTCCTTTAGCCAGCCTCTAATGAAACATTGATGGGAAATTGTAAATACCCTGGAGTAAGCAAATTCATGTTTACTGCTGACCCTGAAATGTGAAGACACGTTTATTTTGCAGTATAAATAGAGGGGGGTGGACCACATTCCGCTAGTAATGTCCAACAGTGACATATTATACCCGTGGGCCTGGCTCTTCATGGTTTCAGGGCTAGTGACTACTGCCAGTGCTGTGAATGGTTTGGTTTTATTTAGTTCCCTGTAACTGATGGTGACCCACCAAAAACCATCCAGTTTTTAACCAGCCATTTGCTGAGCTATTGGTAAATGTTACAGGATGGAGGACTCCTGATTTTAACAAGCTGCTAATGACCTTGGCCACTCTCCCTCTGCCTGCTTGGGGAAAGTGTATTGTCTTTATGATTTTGCATCTGGTTGGTTGATCATGACCTCACCATCTATATGAACACAGTCATATTGGTGACTTGTCCTGCCTGAGAATTGCTTGTCCTCAGTCATTTTGGTGGATTTAATCCACAATTCCTCCTGGTACAAATTCTCTGTGTATGTGCCTGTTGCAATCTCTTATGGAGTCTCACCTAGCTCAGGCATTTGTCAAATACAACAATTAAACTGGTCAAAGGATAAATTACACTTCTCAGCTGAAACTGTACTCAGTGTCTGTATGGAGATTAATCAACATTGCTGGATGATGGGAAACTGTGTCTCTTTGTTTAGATTGTATAGGTTCTGTCTCCAGCCCTCCTGACGGTGTCCAGCAATCTGCTCAAAATTTTTTATTGATGCTTCTTGTACTTATCAAGGTCTCAGGATGTGTTCAGTATCATTCTGGACCCCTCCCCCCGCCTATGTTTCATAAAAATTCAATGGGACAGCCATCCCCCTCTATGTCTACTGGGGTGTTTCACACTGACCCATCACGAGCAGTGCAACCAGTAAGGAGAGACACAGCTCCATCACACTTTGGGGTTAGATGGTGGGATTTCCTCCCTAACTTTGGATGTGCAATCACTTCAATGAAATTAACTGCTGCTTATCTCTCCTGTCCTTCTAGCAGCATGGACCAGGGGTGGGTACCTGGCACTCCCTTGTGCAGTAGCCTGTATACCCACAATTGTAGCATTTCTCTTGCAGCAGTGGCTGCTGCCTCACACCTCATCAAGCCTGTGGAGAACCATTTGTTGGTGATTGCTGTTGAAAGCATAAGGGGATCACCAGTGGACTCAAACGTGTGGACTTCTTGCTATCTGTGCCAACTGGATCACTATAAATGGGATTTTAATAAATAATAGGGTAATTCTCTGACAGTCCTGATGGGTTGTGCTCAGTGAGTTCATTGGGACATTATAAGATCCTGGGATGCCAAAGGATCTACTCCTTCTGGAAAGAGAGGTGGGGTCCCCAATCTTTGACAGTCTTGGAGTATCTACAGGCTTGTTCTTCCATTTCTTTCCAATCTCTCCCATAATCACTGTCTCCATCAGATTTGATTGTCTCAAATGTGCACATCATTCTATTTAGCATGGGAAGTTAGGATTTTCGTGTTTCATTTTGTGCTGCCCATTTAAATGGTCTGCAGCTCAGGCTCAGTTTTCTTTGCTTGCTGGGGCAGCACTCTGGGCACAACCTGTAGGCTTTTGCATTTCTCTTTGGGCTGCATCCCACTCACTGACCATGTGCTGTGACTCATGATGTGCTCAAGTATAACACATCCATTTGGTTCCTCTGCTCCTGCTCTGATGATTTGCCTCTGACTTTCTCCAGGTCCTACTTCACTTCGTCCAACTTCAGACTGAGCTTTACCTTCTCCCATTCTCTTACTCTCAGCTGCTCCATGCAGCTGGCTATCGTTATAGCTTTGTTGTGTCTTAAAGCATACTTCCCTTCTGTCTTTCATGCTGCCTCTCAGTATTCTTGTCACGTGGATCCCACACCCAATATTTGCTCACTGCAATGGTGAACCCACCTGAGTCCCCAACCTTTTTCACTACCTTTTACCATGTGTGTTCAAGACCCTGCTGTAGTTTCTGTGTATCGTCAGGGACACCAACTGCAATATCTGGCTTCTCATCACCTCATGGCTCCTCTGACCTTGTATTTAGCTTTGTTACTTCTGTTTTCTGGAGGTTCCTGACCCCGCATTAGCCTCTGTTAGATTTCCTTTCTCATCGGCCGCCAAATCTATATGAAGTTTTGCTCACTTTGCTCTCTTTCTGTCCCACTAGAGTTCATCCCAGGACACTGGAGGACAGCTCTTGCTAAAGTCTCACCAATTACACTGCATCCTGGACTATTCTAGCTCTGAACTCTGATTCTGCACGTTTCAAGCACTTGGTTTATGGTCCAATCATTGGTTAGAAACCTTTACCCTCTTTCACTCACTTGAATCCCTGCCATCACATGGGACAATTGCCCTCTGAAATCAGGCTCAGGCTGAATGCCCAACAGGGTTCAGTTTTGGAAGTTATACAAGCACTTCTAATTGATGCCCACTCGGGGATGCTGATGTCTGTGCTTTGAACAGTTCAACCTGTTTTTGTACTAAAAACACTTTACCCATCCCTCTTTTCAGTGAAGTGGACAAAGGAACAACAAATTTGGTTAGCAGTTCAACTTGATTTTATTAACTAAATACACTATTTTAAAAAACTGTGAGCATCACACAATACTTACTCTTTATCTAGCTCTAACTGTCTGAGAAAGAATATTACCCACAACAATTCATGTGTCTGAGCTGGGCCATTGGATTACCTTTCCTCTCCGATGTAGGGCTGCCTCTCTTCCATGGAGATGAGTCTCGCAGGTCAGGGTGGATCTTCTCCCAGGTCTTCTTGGCTTCCTGCATAGTCTTCTGCCATGAGTCTTGCTGTGAGTCTTCGCTGAGGGGGTGACTCCCAGGTGTCTGTTTCATCTCCTTCACCCTGGACCTTCCAGAATGTTCTGTGGCTTTTGGCTAAGGGGGCCATGAACTGGGTTCAAACTATCCAGTGTGGTCAGGCCAACACTCATCCTTATTGCTACGCTGGGGAGATGCAAAATCTCAGGCAAAGTCTGATCGAAACCTCTCCAATAAATAACCATCAGGCTGGTAGTAATTGGAACTTTTGTGACCTCTTCTGATCTCGGTTCCCACTGTTATATTTAGTTTGACCAGCTTTCTGTGAGGAGAAAGTGAGGACAGCAGATGCTGGAGATCAGATTCGAGAGTGTGGTGCTGGAAAAGCACAGCAGGTCAGGCAGCATCCGATGAGCAGTTGAATCAATGTTTCCGGTATAAGCCCTTCATCAGGAAAGAAACTGATGAAGGGGTCATTTTTGATGAAGGGCTTGTGCCTGAAACATTCATTCTCCTGCTCTTTAGATGCTGCCTGACCTGCTGTACTTTTCCAGCACCACACACCGAACTCAGTTTTCTCTCAGGCCCAATTTCTCCAGCTGTGGGTATATTTAAAATGCCCAATTTTGATCATTTGACCACACTGCTAACTTCAGCATCACTGAGATGATGATGTTCAATTTGCAAGAACCAATGGCATATTGCAAATTGCCTTTGACCAGTATCTAACCCATGAGTATCCTCACTCTGTGTGTATAGTAAATGGCTGATGAAATTATTGCAAATTAAATGTAATTGGTGCATGTTCATAGTTCATGGAAAGTGCAGTTGCAGTTAGATAGGATAATGAAGAAGGCATTGAGTATATTTGCCTTTATTGGTCAGTGAATTGAGTACAGGAGTTGGAAAGTCTCCTGTACAGGAGATTAGCCATTTTTGAAAAACTGATTCATATCTGGTCTTCTTCCTATCAGAAGGGCGTAATGAAACTTAAGAGTTCAGAAAAAATTTACAAGAATGTTGCCAGGGTTGGACGGTTTGAGCTATAAGAAGAGGCCGAATAGGCTGGGTCTATTTTACCTGGAGCGTCGAAAGCTGAGGGTGGCCTTATAGACATTTATAAAATCATGAGGGGCATGGATAGGGTAAATAGACAAAGTCATTTCCCTGGGATCAGAGAGTCCAATACTGGAGGGCAAAGGTTTAGGGTGAGAGGAGAAAGATGTAAAAGGGACCGAAGGGGCAATGTTTTCATGCAGAGGGTGGTGCCTGTATGGATTGGACTGCAACAGAAAGTGGTGGAGTCTGGTACAATTACAGCAATTAAAAGGCAATTGGATGGGTATATAAATAGAAAGGGTTTAGAGGGATATGGGCCAAGTGCTGGCAAATGGGACTAATTTAGGATATCTGGTAGATGTGGATGAGTTGAAACGAAGGGACTGTTTCTGTGTTGTACAGCTCTATTTCTCTACGACTGCATAATTGGGGCTTGCAAATGGCAAATTCACATACTGCAATGCCCTAGTGTCCAGCAGACATAGATTGTGCTTTCACCCATCAAAAAGGCACTGACTCCACCCATTATAGTCCCAGCTATTTCTAGTGGCAGTGAGAGAACTGAAAGTGGGAACAGGAAATGCAGCTCATATTGGATACAGTCAGCATTGAGCGTGGCTTCATTACCAAGATTCCCCCAGAGCCTACATGTCGATTTTTACCTTAACTGTCCTGACAACTCATTTCCATCCAAACTTCCCATGTGGAGTTGCATCATATTGAACTTTCCCTACACTGTTCTCCCTGCCCCTAGGACACTTGCATTACTTTTCATGGATGGTCATTCTGCTCTCTATGCTCTCCCGGTGGAAGAAACAGTGGTGGTCACTGTTATTATCCCCTTTCCCACAGCCTACAATGCCTTCTGCTGTAACTCTGCATATCTCATATCTACCTTGAGATGTCCCTCATTATCATCCTTAAAATCCACCTCTTCAAATGACTAGGCTTTCCCCTATCAGCCTTCACTCTCCAACCCTTTTTTGGCAGTAATCCCTGCCAATGCCCCTACTGCATTGCAATCCTTCGTTTCACTTTCATTGTGTGCAGACGGTGTCCATGACTGATGGTACTGAAATCCCCTGAGGCCACTCCTCCGACTGAACTAAGTGCTCATCCTCATCAGTTTTCGACATGGCGATTTGGTTGAATATGAGTGCAATGTGTTTGCTGAGTGGGGAGCTGGCACATGATTTATGGATTAGATCGGCATCTCAGTATATCTCATATCAAAATGTATTTCCAGCTCTCATGGATAGATCCCTTCTGACAAATAACACAACTGCCTGGCTGTGTGTCTACACTAACATTCATGTCAACACAGCAATGCTAAAAGCAATGGCTCTGCCTGAAACCCTAATGCACTAAAAGGTATGGAGTGGCAAGAAAATGCAAGGCACGCATGCTTTAAATTTGTAGGTAGGATCTAAGTGAGTGGGTTCTTGGAGAGTAAGCAAGTAGCACTGAAATGCAGCCCAGCACAATCTGTGGGCTGGGTACCTGACCTTGTGCACAAAGTGCACTACTGCATCCTTTCAATTTTAACTACTTGTATACCCTACAATGTGAGTCTGTGCCTTCTAAGCAGCCTGCCAATGGATCAGAGAGGTACCATGATGGTTTTATGGGGTTAGCACGTGCCAGATGCCAATGTCTGTAGATGAGCATGCAGCTGGTGCCTGTGGATTGTGTCCTGCAATGCTGTTTGGTATGGATAACATGAAGGTCCTTTTGGTGCAGGTGGTAAGCTGAATCTACCAGGTACATGCTGTGATTTCACTATTGAGCTTCTCAATGTCTATGTTGCTTGTTATGTTTGGTATGGTTGGAAATAATAATGAACTGGACCTCAACAATGTGTTTGACAAGCAATAATCCCTCTTAATTTGCAACTCATTGCTGCCTAGCAAGAAACTCGCTGTGCTGCTTGAGAAAATCATCAAAGATAGACTAAGAATCTCCTGGTGTCAAATCTTTCTCCAATTCTGCCACAAATCTCACATTGCCATGTCACCCAGAGCCCTACACATTTCTTTTTGACAAGTCCATGTTTGACAGAAGATGAAATGTCTGAAAACAAACCTTTCAGCTCAGCGAGCTAGCTTTCATACTTCTACTTTAAAAGATGTCTCCTAATTCATTGAGCTCTCATTACTCTGAACTGAAACATTTTATAATGTGTTACAAAGCATTCTGTTATCGAGGGTTAGGCCAAAAATGAATTTATTTCATATTATTTGTTTTTATGATTCATAGATTTCATTTTATATCGGTTCAAGTTTGTCCTTTGTATAGGTTCAGGTTTGTCCTAGCTGTGTTATTTTTTCAGTACAATGAATTGTACCTGAACAGCAGATGAAATTCATGTTCAATGGGTTTGATACTTTAACCATAATCATGAATTATATTGCAAAATTGCATGTTAAAGAATAATTTATAAAGAATACTTCATAAACTATACTCAATATATACAGAACAAAATCATTTGTATTCATCATTGTCATCAAGTGAAAGTCCAGTCATGATGTTTATTGATGTGTTTTAAACAAAATTATCTGCCTCATGGCTTGTTATCTAGAGTGAGTGATATAGTCAGCATCACATTGGATCATTAATTAAAATATTCAGATTTCATCTCCTGCTTTAATTAACTTTATACCCTCATGTAGAATAAATCACACTGGACCATGAAAATCCTGTATTTATTTGAATTTCTAAGTTACATCAAATGCTACAAATGGTGATACGTTTAGATTTTAAAACAGAAATGGCTGCGGGGTCTTTAAATTGAACATGGTGTGAATTTGCCTCTAACACATTATTTTCTTTGATGCAGAATTATATATGCTATCTCCGGTAGCATAAGAAACAAATGTTGATGTTTGGATGTGCTTTGCTGACTGTACAACTTGTGTTGGCTGCATGGAAAGTATATAATTATTGCTGGACTGCCACTATGGCTTCAAATTTGCATCCATCTTCAAGAAATAAATCAATTATATGGCCCTTTTCCTTGCCCAAAAGATCATTCCCAAAGAATGTATTAGGTGCACAATGATTAACACAATGAGCATCTCTGACAGTACCTCCTGAGATAAGACATTCATATGTGTCCTTTGTTGTGGCATCTTCCAACAAATGATCACAGACTCTTGGTGCTGCTTTTTGAATGACATGATTTGGAGTCTGTCAATCCTGGTGTTAGTTGTTACTTTGAACTGGTCTCTGAGAATCTTTTCTCGATCTTTGTGTCATCCTTGGAAAGATCAGATGTGTTAATTCTGCCAAGTCCTTCCTTGCCATTAATATTTTCAGAGATCTATTTTCTTGGCACATCCATCGCTTTGCATTAAATTAAACTACAGACATTGTTTGAACAAACATGTGTCAGTGAGGGAGTCATTGGATCCCCAAGCCATAATGAGGTTTCTAGTATCCATGATTACACCTTAAAAATATTACATGGTAGCACTTAACTGTGTGTTCCTGACTTTGTGCCAATGTAAATTAAAACAGTTCTTTCAGCTATAGTTATGACAAACTGTGTTTTATATATCAATCAGTAAGAACAAAGCATTTGAGGCTCCAGCCTTTATATTACACTGCACAGGCAATGTTTGACAGCTCAAAAGTGGACCTCAGCCTTTTTATTTGTCTGTTTAAATAGGACAATCTTAGAAATCCTTTCTTGAACAAACTTAGATTTTAATCAAAAGGAAGTTAGCTCTGATTTCATGGTAATTTATGCCTTATCTACAAATCTGTGTAGATTGTTACTTACTTATCAAGTGTCAAGAATACATCATTCTAACCTTCCAAATCTCTGTACTGAAGTGTACTGGCCTGATGTCACAGCTCATGAGTACACTTCTGGCTATTTGTTTAGTTACTTTTTAAGGCAATCTTAGAAATTTATCTTGTATTGAATTGATCTTGTGTTGAAAGAGTTCTAATCAAAAATAAATTAGTTCTGTTTTCCTGATGGTAAATGCCCTATATCATCTATATCACCAACAGTACTCATAGGCACTCTCCCATTGTCCATTTTTTCTGTTGCCCAGAGTTGTTGTTTGATTGGTCTTCAATTAGTTTTCCAAACATTTACCACCAAGTTTTGTTTATAGGTCCTTCACGACGTAAATTCCTTCACGTCCTTCACCACCTTTGCTATAATGGTGTGATTTTGCCTCCAACAGTGTGCTTTACTGATATACCAAATCTTGTGTTGTCTGCATTTATTTGCATTTCCAAGTAAAATTGAATGTCAGAAAAAGCAATACATTTAGAATAAAAACAGAAATGGCTGCAGATCTTTGAGTTGACTAAGCAATGAGTTTGCCTCCGAATTGGCATTTTACCAGATAAGTGGAGATGCTTATATTTATCCCCATAGAATAAGAAACTGGGCATGGTTATCATGGCAGTGAAGGTCCAGATAAATATTTAATATAACTAATTACAATATGCAAATATTTTACTCTGCAGGCAAATGCATGTCTAATCTAATATTAAACTATTAGGTTACAACACAGGATAATGCTTCCAATATAGTGCCATGCTTCAAGTGATCCAAGGTAAAATGGAGTATGAAATCTTTATACCTCAGGTTACACACTATGACACAATGATGAAAACATCAGCAAGTCTCTTAAAGGCATATTGGCGTACAGACTGCGAGACACAGCACAACAGAATATGACTCTTCCCTGAAACTCAGCTCAAAATTCTACTTGAAACATTAGCTCTGTCATTCCCTATCCACACATTCTGCCAACCTTTTGAGTTTTTAAGTGCTTTCTGTTTTCATTTCAGCTGTTCAGAATCTGCAAGTTTTTTTTATTATCTGTTTAGATTTGTTTATATTTTGAGTTACCATTTTATATTGTGTTTTGTAGTTGTCACCATGTCAATAGTAGCTCAGTTAGTAGTGCTCTTATGTCTAATTCTCACTATAGAGCTTTACCAAAAGAATCAAGGCTGACTTCGTCACATAGAAAACGGAATGTGGAATGAATTACCAGAGGAAGTTGTAGGTGCAGGTACAGTTACAATGTTTAAAAAACATTTAGATGGGTACATTAATAGGAAAATTTTAGAGAGATATGGGCCAAATGCAGGCAAATGGGAATAGTTTAGTTTGGGAAATTTGGTTGGCATGGATAAGTTGGACTGGAGGGTCTGTTTCGTGCTGTATGACTCTATAATTTTATGACTTTCTGGTGCAATATCAAGGGAGTACTGCACTTCCAGAGATGCTGATGTTTGCTTGAGATGTTAATTCAAAGCCACAACTATTTGCTTTGGTGGATGTGAAAGATCTCATGGCACCTTTTCAAAGTAGATCCAAGGAGTTATCCCCATTACCCTGATTAGTATTTATTATTCAATCAATACTACAAAAAACAAATGATCTGGCTATTATTGTTCGGCTGTTTATGGGAATTTGTTGTGCAACATAGCTATCATATTTTTAACATTACAACAGTAAATACACTTCAAAAGTACTTCATTGTTTGTAAAGCACTTTAAGATGCCTGGAAACTATAGTGTAAATCTAGGTCTTTCTGTTTAATTTGAAAATATTAATCACTGCTCACATAAAACACAGACAGATATAACTCAAGCCTCACTCAAGCCTCCTCATCTGAACTGCTTCAAACATGGAATCTACCAAACAGAACTTTTATTGTCTCAGAACATGGGCAAGGAAAATTGCCTGTGGAGCAGCAAAAAGATAAACAGAATGAGCACTTTCTTGACTATAGACTATAATGAGGTGCAGCAGATAATAATATCGATTAATTTTTAAGGTTTTCTTGAAGATCTGTAGCTCAGGCTTTGGGTGAGATAGTTGGTGAGCTTGCAAAGCTGATGGATAATCATGCAGATGTTTCATTACCATGCTGGGTAACATCAGCAGTGCAACAGTACTACATGGAACTTGCACAGTTGATGTTACTCAGTATCATTACGAAACATCTGCACGCTAACCCAGCAGCTCAGGGAGCTAATATAAAGTTATGGATAATTGAATCAAGGACTATTAGGGCAAGTAAAGTTGAACTGTTGGTCTGAAAGAATATTGAACCACCAACTTTTGTTGAATTATCCTTTGAATGAATTTGGACTTGGGGTGCATTAAAGATCATGTCATAGAAGAATTACTCAATAACACAGTTTGTCAATGATGTATGATGGGGTGGGGATTCTAATAAATGTCTGCTAGGTAGTTTTACAGCATGGGAAAAAAAAGGATACGTTACTATAATTCAACTTATTACAGAAAGTACAATGATGCAGCCAGGTGTCTGTGAACTATCTTTATTGAATAATACCTTGCTGTGTTCAACAGGCTTTAAGGAAATCAAAAGGGTTTAAGTTTATTACATTATTTTTAAATGTAGGTATAATAAGCAAAATTGTGCAATAGGTTGTCCTCAGTGGAATAAGGAATATACACAAATTATGTGATAGCAAGAGCTCACAGAAGAAAAAAAAAAGTGCCATCAGAACAAGAAGGCAGTGCCTTTCTTTAGATTCGTGTTAAGTATTTTGTCTATTCAGAAATGTTTAATCGCAAAATGAGATTAGAAACTCCAAGAAAGGCTATTGTTGTGGTCCCACCTCTGCTCTGCACTCCCACTTAACATGGTTCCATATGGAGAATTAGATCATGGATTTTCCCTCATACAAGGACATACATGGAAAGGCAAGGTCTGATTCGGGATAGTCAACATGGCTTTGTGCGTGGGAAATCATGTCTCACAAACATGATTGAGTTTTTTGAAGAAGTAACAAAGAAGATTGATGAGGGCAGAGCAGTAGATGTGATTTATACAGACTTCAGTAAGGTTTTCGACAAGGTTCCCCATGGGAGACTGATTAGCAAGGTTAGATCTCATGGATCTCATTCCTGATGAAGGGCTCTGGCCCGAAACGTCGAATTTCCTGTTCCTAGGATGCTGCCTGACCTGCTGTGCTTTAACCAGCAACACATTTTCAGCCTAGATCTCATGGAATACAGGAAGAACTAGCCATTTGGATACAGAGCTGGCTCAAAGGTAGAAGACAGAGGGTGGTGGTGGAGGGTTGTTGTTCAGACTGGAGGGCTGTGCCACGAGTATCGGTGCTGAGTCCTCTACTTTTTGTCATTTACATAAATGATTTGGATGTGAGCATAAGAGGTACAGTTAGTAAGTTTGCAGATGACACCAAAATTGGAGGTGTAGTGAACAGCAAAGAGGGTTACCTCAGATTACAACAGGATCTGGACCAGATGGGCCAATGGGCTGAGAAGTGGCAGATGGAGTTTAATTCAGATAAATGCGAGGTGCTGCAGTTTGGGAAAGCAAATCTTAGCAGGACTTACGCACTTAATGGTAAGGTCCTAGGGAGTGTTGTTGAACAAAGAGACCTTGGAGTGCAGATTCATAGCTCCTTGAAAGTGGAGTCACAGCTAGATAGGATAGTGAAGAAGGCGTTTGGTATGCTTTCCTTTATTGGTCAGAGTATTGAGTACAGGAGTTGGGAGATCATGTTGCGACTGTACAGGACATTGGTCAGGCCACTGTTGGAATATTGTGTGCAATTCTGGTCTCCTTCCTATCGGAAAGATGTTGTGAAACTTGAAAGGGTTCAGAAAAGGTTTGCAAGGATGTTGCCAGGGTTGGAGGATCTGAGCTACAGGGAGACGTTGAATAGGCTGGGGCTGTTTTCCTTGGAGCGTCAGAGGCTGAGGGGTGACCTTATAGAGGTTTACAAAATTATGAGGGGCATCGATAGGATAAATAGAGAAAGTCTTTTCCCTGGGGTCGGAAGTCCAGAACTAGAGGGCATGGATTTAGGGTGAGAGGGGAAGGATATAAAAGAGGCCTAAGGGGCAACTTTGTCATGCAGAGGGTGGTACATGTATGGAATGAGCTGCCAGAGGATGTGGTGGAGGCTGGTACAATTGCAACATTTAAGAGGCATTTGGATGGGAATATGAATAGGAAGGGATATGGGCTGGATGCTGGCAGGTGGGACTAGATTGGGTTGGGATATCTGGTCGGCATGGACAGGTTGGACCGAAGGGTCTGTTTCCATGCTGTACATCTCAATGACTCTATGACTCTATGACTCTACTGGATTGCAATTGTACTGTATAATTTTAAGTTGTGTTTTATCATATACAAAGGTCTAAAAGTGCTTCATCCACAAGTTAGCTTTGGAACACAATGACTATGCATCAAGAAAATCTTGTACCTGCTTCCGAGAAAAGTTTGGAGGTGGCGCTGAGACCCCTACCACAGCATTGAGATCTGGAGCATTCTAAGTAAGATATTTTGGCAAATCGCAAATGCCACTGAGAGTTAGGTTTCCCCAAAAATATCAACATTAACAAATACAGGTCAGGTATTTTTTTATCCACACATCTGAAAACTGAAAAGAGCTAAAACCTAATTGTGTTTTGAAAGTGGACACAAACAAAACTGTAGACACGTTGATATCAGACATTTTGGGAAAAGAAAACATCACTTTTAGGTTCATGGGGGCCCAACGGAACTAAACAGACCTGGACAGCAAGTAGGTCTAAGAACCGTAAATATCCCTTATCTGAAAACTAATTGGTCCCAAGGGTTTCACATGAGGAGCCCTAACCAGTAGCAGCAACAACAACAATTTGTATTACAAGGTAGTAAATTAACACGAGATATTCCACAGGGCCATTGTAGTGCAAACATTGGTACTGTAGTATTGAAGATGATGTTACATGGCATCATAGAATGGTTACAGCATAGAAAGAGCATATTTAGCCTGGCATGTCTGTGTTAGCTCTTTGCTGAAACAACTCAGCTAGTCCCACCCCCTCGCCCTTTCCACCATTGATGTGTATTAATTCTTGTCATCAGATACTTAATCAATTCTCTTTTGAAAGCAATGATTTAATCTCCCTTTACTATATGCGCAGGCAGTGCATTTCAGATCATAACCACTTCCAGCATATGAATGTTTGTCACTGTTAGTTCTGTAATTAATTACCTTAAATCACTATCCTTTGGTTCTCAACTGACTCGCCACTGAGAACAAATTTCACTTACTACTCAGTCTGGATTCTTAATGATTATGAACATTCTTTTCTTCTCTATTCAGGGCAACAATCTGATCTATCCACATATCTGATGTCCCCCAATCCTGGACCAAGATTTGTCAATCTTTTTCTATTGCTGAAGCTTTAACATCTTTCATACATCAGGGGCACAGAATTGACCTCTTCTTCAGTTGAGACCAAATCAATTTTTATGAAGGTTTATCATAATTTATATACAAAAAGGCTGTTAAATCATAATAAGGTAATTGGTGTTCCTCTTCGCGGGATTCCTCCACCAACATTTTAGTACAGAGGTCTGGGAGTCCAGCACCTTGCATAATTCTTGGATAAGTTTTGAAGATATAGAATTGCATTGGAACTCTGGTAAAATGAGTGTCATAGCAGAACATGATTCAAATTCAAAAACAGAAATAATAGCTGTCACCAATACTTTGAAATCTCAAATGAGACAACATTCACTCACCTTGGATTCCTTGTGTAGCAAGTGTTTGGGAGATCATTATCAAAATCATTTTCTTAAGCTGTATTCTGAAAGTTATCCGATACAGCTTGAAACTCAAAAAGGAAAAGTACTGGAAGTAAGCAAGATGGTATCTCAGTGGTAGGGGAGATTACTTCTCTGACTGCAGAAAGACAAACAAAGCTGTGATGAAGTGCAGCAAAAGACACATTATGGTAGTGCACAGTAATCGAAAACTAAATCTGACTACATAACAGAAGCTGGCCAGAAACAAATAATTGAACTGAAAGTTTAATGAGAGCTGAGAGTGAAGGAAGAATTAAAAGGAATAGGTTTGAAATAATTAAAAAGAAATTAATGAAGTGGGGGTTGCATGGACTGAAAAATCTTTCCACGTAATTGAATTTTTATTTTAATAATGACTCTGAAATGAACATGATCCATAATGTAGACATTATTTAATGTTGATAACAAATAAAATTAGACAAAGACCTTTCTGAGGAGTAAAGACATACGGCAGAAAAAATTCAGACTTCTCACTACAATAGGAGTGATTTTGTCTTTCGTATGTTAGTTGGACATTGAGTTTAAAGATTAGAAAATCAATGCCAATACCCATAAAACGTTTGGATATGTGCAATGCATAAGGCTAACCGAGAGAAAGGGAGAAATCATAAAAATCACCTGCTGTAATATACAGAATAATTACTTAGAAAATAACTAAGAAAGAATTCACTTCATTTATCTGTGAAATTTTAGTCTGAAGGCTGATTATTTAAGGTACAAATATATCGCCTTTAGCTGAATTATTGCCGAGTTTATAAAGTTATTAATAATGTATAGTAAAACTCCAACAATCAAGGTAATTATTTAATCAGTAAAATATTTCCCATGGTACCACATTTCTGATAAACAAAATAACAAAATGATTTGGTAATGGAACTGCTCCCACATGGGAACAAGTGAGACACACATTCACTTATTCTTCCATTGTTGGATCTTGGAGAAGTTCACCTTCAATTCCCATGTCTGCCTCCTCCTCTTTGATAGATATTTCTTTGATAAATTTTTCTTTGATTCCTATTGCCTCAATATAGTCATTTGTTGAACTTTATAACTATATTGTCTGTTCTCTGATTGATCACAAAACCTTGATGTCTCAGCCAACCTTCGGATTGTACATTTTGCTAGCTTTTTACAAACCACCTCTACTGTAGGGATTCTATAAACCTATTATTCTATGAATAAATTTCCTTCTTATCCTTAATGCACTATTTCAACACTTACTTGTTTGTCCTTTGGAAAAGGTTTTAGGACTCAACAAGGAAGAAAACATTTTCCCTTAGTTTTAATTATATTCAAAAGTTCCAGCATGTGTCTGAAAGGTAAATTACGATCTTTAAAAATTTGTCCCAGTATATTTTACCTCATAAAATATAGGCTGTGGATAAAATACCATCTGACCAAAGAATTTCAGACTACTTATATTTGTAATTATTGTGTAAGAATTTAGTTGCAATTCCCTGAAATCATTAAGAATGATGTAAGGACAAATCTTAAGTTAGTATTTGTTCTAGATCTCTTATGAATTTGTTTGAAGAGATGTGACAGAATCTTGAGTTTATGTGTTGGCATATTATGCATCACAGTAAATTGACAACCTGTTTTACATCTCTGCTGATTTTTATTTCCATCAAAATCAATTCAAATAAACTTGGGAGAAATATAAAACAATCTATTGACTGGCTAGCAACTATTTTAGAGGATTTTACAGGATAAAGCATAGGTAAAATCACATCAATGTATTCAATTAGTTTAAGTACCTGGAGTGAACATAAATGATTGGCAACCTAATGATCATTTGCAAATATTTTTTAAATTGTGTACAAAACATTTCAAAAACGTAATGAAAAGCTAGTCATATAGAGTATGAGCAGAATGTTGTTAGGAAATGGATAATATTGTCATTAGTCTGAGATAGATCTTGAGTTTGTTTAAATCAGTGGAAATAAAAATAGGACAAATATTAAATGGGCTGCTGAATTGACTTCACCTAGCTGACACTACTGCAAACAAAGCCTTTCAGAATTTCTCAGCACCTCATTAACTGCAATGAGAAGATTACCTGCTTCAGTTTTAATTTCCAACAAAACGTAAGGAAACATCTTCAGGATTTTTGCTGGTCATCAGAACCAATAATATGAACATACAATTGGGATCTGGAAGAGATCACTCAGTCGCTCTATCTTGTTCCACCATTTAATAAAAACATGACTCATCTGACTGTAGCCTCAAATCCGCATTCCTACCTAATCCTGATAAACTAGGACTCTCTCAGGAGATACCGTAGTGTGTTGGTAATGTCACTTAATAAGTAATCCAGAGCCACAAGTTAATTTTTCTGGGGGACATGGGTTTGAATTTATCCTAACACATGGTTAAGTTTGAATTCAACAAAAACATTTTGGAATTTAAAAATAACCTAATGGCGACCTTGTATGCATGTTTGATTGTCTTATTAACCCATCTTGTTTACGAATGTCATTGAGGGAAAGAAATCTGTCTTCCTTAAGTCATCTACATGTGACTTAAGACCCATTACAATAAGGAGGACTCTTAACTGTTCTCAGAATGGCGTAACTCAGTTGTACCAAAACTGCAACAAAATCAAAAGAAGAAAATAAAACCAACTGGACCACCGAGCATTGACTCAGACACCAAAAGCAAACATCAAACCCAGTCACGATCAGTCTTATGAACATTTGGAGGTATGTATTAAATTGGGGCATCTGCACCACAGCCTAGTCAAACAATAGCCTGATGTAGTCATGTTCACCTAATCATATCTTATAATGTCTCAGACACCATAATCATCATCCCTGAGTATGTCCTGTCCCAGCTGCAGGATAAACACACCAGGGATGGGGCTATATTGGGATACAATCGAGAAGGAGTTCCTCTTGTAGTCGGAAACATTGACTCTTGACTTAATGATGTTTCATGCTATCAACTCAAACATGAGCAAGAAAACCATCTGTTGATTATCATCTATGCTTGCCCTAAGCTGATGGATCAGTACTTCCTCACAATTAAGCACCACTGGGAGGTTGGCAATGTTACAGAATACACTCTAGGTGGGCTTTTCAATGTACAACACCAATTGTGGCTCAGCCACACTACTACTGATGGAATTGGCTGAGCCCTAAAAACAGGAGTGGCTCGACTGGGATTACAGCAAGTATTGAGAGAACCAATGAGGGAAAATTTATCTGATATCATTGCCAACCATCTACTGCTGCAGCATCATTGTTCATAACAATATTAGATGGAATGACTGCTGCATTGTCCCTGTGTAGATGATGTCCCTTATTCACATCGAGGATACCTTCTAAAATGTGGGGTGGCAACTCTACTGTGCAATGGAAAGACCTTGAACAGCTGTTAACATTAAGACAGGAGACACTATAGGCCATCAACAATAGCAGAATTACATAAAATGTGCATGGCAGCTCTGGGTTGACAGCTCTCATCCAGGTTCACGATGGGTCTTTAAAGATGACATGAGTGCCAGGGATAGCAATCAATTCCAGGATTTCTGCTAAGTGGTAAGCAGTTCCAGTAAGAATGCAACTTAATATTGGGCTGGAATCAGTGGGATGATAGTTAAGGAGTAGATGGTTATGTAGTTAAGGAGTCAAGATTTGTAAAATATGGTGAGTAAACTCATTAGGTGCTGAAGCAAGAAACGCTCCAAAAAACTGAACGTAATTCACCCAGGCATTAATTTACACACATAAGGTTCAGCAATTATTTTCATCTTATATAATGAAGACAGATGGAAAATATCTGTCCAGTTTCTCTATTTTCCATTTTTGAATTCCTCACACTCACTCCCTAATGTACCAGCGCTCATTTTTCCTGTTATCCTGCTCACGTTATAGGATTATCAAATCATAGCAATCAGAGAACTACTTCTTTCCTCATGGTTTCATTTCCTTCAGGAAAAAGATCTTCAACCAGGCCAGAATAATACATGCAAGTAGTTAAACTGTGTCATCCTGTCTGAATAGCATCTGTTCAAAACCTCCAAGACATTTTTATGAGCTGACAGATGCAAGAATTCTGCTGCATAATTTTAAATTAATGTACAGCATGACTTTCAACTTAATGGTGTATACCATTAAAATTTAGTTAGCAATTCATTTATGGAGCAACTCTTCCAGCTGTAAACTTGATAATATCTTTGTCCTTCATGGGAATATTAGAATTTGTTAATGCTTTAAAATAATACTCCTTTAGCTTTACATCACATCTATTGCCTACTTTTAATCAAAATCCATTTGCAAAAGACATCTTAAAAATTCCTTCACAAATAGCCCAATTTCAAAAGAAAACTTGGACTTTACTGGATAAAATTCTTTCTGTAGTATGTTGCGATTTTTGTGTGTAATATTAACCCTTCCCTGTTTTAAGATAGAAAATAATTTATTTCTAATTTCATCCATCCATATGACAGTATAAATCTTTTCCACACATGTTTTAAATCCTTTTATCCATTCTAAAAAGATGTATCATGAGCATGACCAACAAGACAAGTGGGAATGATCCAAAAAATAAAATTCACACACAAAATTTCTGTTGGATTTTATGCTCTTGGTGTAATAAGGAAACTTATCAAATATTTCCATTGATGAAATGTTCTGGAACATTAAGACACCATTGAAACTGTGAGCAAAAACCGGGACATAAATTTGAAACTGAAGAACGCCATGCTGATATTTAAAAATTCAGATTAAAAACCAAAGGATAAGCTTTTGTTGGCTAAGAGTGAATTGCATTGAGTTTTTTAGAGTGTTTTTTACCGCAAGGCCCAGTGCGGTTTCTCACCATATCTTACCCAAACATGCCACACATTATCTACCTCTTATCCACTCCTATCCCCATCCTACTGCACGGTGTTACTAGAACAACTCACTAGTCAACAGATATCCACCAGAAGACTAGCTTCCCTGCTACCTGTGCCATCTTTAAAAGGCTGTTCTGCACTCAGATGAGCACTGACATTCCGAAGTTGTTCTGTTCAATAACAGACATTCATCAAGAGGTGTTGGAGAAGAGAATGATGGTGCTGTGATTCCCTGACAGAGATCTAAACATTCTGAACGGTGGTACAGAGGAAGAGTGTCCTTTTCCAGAGAACAGGCAGAGGTAGCCATGACCCTGGTAGCCTGATCTGAAGTCACCACCAGATCCCCCACCACCACCTGAACACCCCCCCCCCCCCACCCAAATCCTCCCAGTACCCATGGATAGATTCCTGAGACTCCTTTCTTCTACATCAGACTCTCTCATCTGTCCTCCCAATCCCCTTTTCCAATAGTTTTTTTTTCTTGATGGACCTGACAGATGGACTGTTTCCATCCCTTTGAAGGGCCTAAATGGACAGCACAGGACAAGTTGCCCAACCCCTTGACTGATGCCTGTTACATCTCCCCAATTACATTAGCCTTAAATTCTGGATGGATTGCTATGGAGCCCATGGCCTGGACAGCAAAGACATAACCCCTGACCATCTATAGCCCAATCAGCATGATCCTGACCATTGGCAAAATGCCTGGACTGGTCTCAGAGCCTGTCCTTCAGTTACTGTGAGTCCCTCACTGACTGTGCCTCCATAGATTTTACTGTGGACCATTTCCCTAAGTCTATCAGATGTAACTGCTTGCTTGTTGGACATGCAGTGCGTTTTTTCATTATTGTGAAATGGGGCACTGGAACATGATCCAGGCATGAGATTTACATCACAAACTGTCATATAATAAGATGTGCGCCCCTCCACTGAGGAGAGTTGATCAGAAAAGGAAAATGCCCGGTTGTGTTACTGCCCAGATTGGCACCACAAGACAAAGCTAAGCATGAACGCTGTGAGCATGTAGTTATTAAGTAAGTTAGTGTTATGAATGAGTCAGCTACCTGCAGATGCAGCCTGTTACCATCCCGACAGATTGATAAGTGTCCCTGCATGGAATGTCTCCTTGTTGTAACCTTTCCATACTAGCTGCTGGTGTGCCCCGCAATGCAGCTCTGTGCTTTCTGGGCATCCTGTAAGTGGAATAGAGTGGTGCTTTGGGTTATTGGAGGTTAGCAAGTATCAGATGCCAATGTTTGTGCATGAGAGGAGGTGCGTGTGGCTAGTGCTCATGGATTGGGCCATGAATGCTACTTTGTGCTGGGTAATGGAAGAGCTCTTTGCAGCCAATAGTGAAGCAGAAATCATCAGATACCTGCTCTGACTTCCTTGTCAAGAATTCTCAGTGTCTAGTTTGCTCAGAATGTTTGGTAAGATATGAAGACTCAAAAAATCATCCACTTCAATTGGCAACTCATTGCCTTGTAAAACAATCACCTCAACACCCAGTAGTTGCTCAAAAGGTGCAGTGAGTTTCTTCTGATGACAAAATAGGCATCACTAGATTTCTCACTCAATTCTGAAACAAATTTCACCATAGCACACATTGCTCAGACAGCGAAAAGATTCCATTCCAAAAGCATTAGTAAGATCTTTAGTAGTACATGAGCTGAGACAGTGTATAATCAGCTGTTTTCATGGAGATAAATGGACATTGTCTTTCTGAATCCATGGTTATGTGGCTGGAGGAAGTCAAACAAGATAGCAACGTGGTTATCAGTCTTTTTCAGCCTTAGAAAGGTACTGGTGAGATGAGTGGAATTAGTGGCTAATAAGGTAGGTTTGTGGTGAGGAGCAAAGATAATAAATTTGGTCTTCCCAATATTCAGTTGGAGGAATTTCTGCTCACAGAATGTGGGGTGTCAGAGATTCAGTCTGACAAGTTCCAGACATCCACGGCATGAAGCATTTCTTTATAATCTACATTCCAATCTTTTGATCTTTTTGATCTTTCAAATCATTTGGAGTTTCTGTTGTGGCAATCAAGCATTCAAAGACTTAAGAACCTTCAGCACAATGGCAAAGGACAAGCACTAATTTATTTGATGATGACAGAGAAGTAAGAGGGAGCTAAAAGTTGCTTACAATCTTCTCTTCAGCAGAATGAAACTTGACTGGGCCAATTATGCTTTATTCTTGTAATAATTGCATTAAATATCTGCACTATTCCTCCTATCTTCAAATAAAAGACCAACATTGATACTTATGCAAGCTCATCATTTAGGCTGTTAACAGCTCTAAAGAAATAACCAAATTAAGTTACAACCTGGTCAGAGGCAAGTAACTTTATTTTGTTCAAATTAGAAGAAATTTGAGATCCATGAAGTTTGAGATCCAGCTACATAATTCCATTGTTTTGAACAAATAAGCACAAGTTTATTGTACAAGGTTAGAAAAGTAAAATAATCTACTATATATATTTAGCTATACTCTAACAGAGTTAACAAGAGGGAAATATGAGTTAACAGATAAATTATGGTTGAACACCCCATAAAGCACATCAAATTACAGCTGAGATCATGACAGAATGCATGGAATTTTCTGCAATCCACACAAACAGGAGAAAAGTCACAAAATCTCATTTAAATATTTTGTCTCCTTTTCAAGGCATTCCAATGCTTTTATTCCAAAGTTCTTGCCTTCAAATTCTCTCAAAGCCATTCTGCATGGACTTCCTGAATGACTGCTCACATCCTGGTCATCCAGTTGCTTCCATCAAGTCTGCATTTATTGGATTTCTAAACCTGAATATCAACACCTACACCTGAAGTTGCATCAACTACTTCCCTAGGCAAGGAATTTCATAGATAACAACACTTTGGGTGAATTCGTTTCTTCTCAGTTCAGTTCTAAACCTGCTTCCCCTAATCTTGAGGCCATGCCCACTTGTCCTAATTTCACCCACCAGTAGAAACATTCTATCGATTTCTATTTTATCAATTCTCTTCATAATTTTATATGTTGTGATAAGATCCCCCCTCATTTTTCTGAATTTCAATGAATATAATCCCAATCTACCTATCGTCTCCTCATAAGTCAACCCCCTCAACTCCGGAATCAATCTAGTGAACCTCCTCTGCACCCCCTCCAGTGCCAGTAAACCTTTCTCAAGTCAGGAGACCAAAACTGCACACAGTACTCCAGGTGTGGCCTCGCCAGCACCTTGTACAGCTGTAACATTACTTTCTGCTTTTAAACTCAACTTCTTTAGCAATGAAGGACAACATTCCATTTGCCTTCTTAAATACTTGTTGTAACTACAGACTAACCTTCTGTGATTCATGTACAAGGACACCCAGGTCCCTCTGCATAGCAGCATGCTGCAACTTTTTACCATTCAACTAATAATCTATTTTGCTATTACTTCTACCAAAATGTATGACTACACATTTATAAACATTGCATTCCAACTGCCAGACCTTTGCTCACTCATTCAATATATCTATTTTCCTTGCAAAGTTTCACAGTCCTCTGCACAGTTTGCTCTGCTAGTATTTTAGTGTCGTCAGCAAACTTTGACACCATACACGTGGTCCTCAACCTCAAATCATCCATATAAATTGAAATTATTGTGGTCCCAATACTGATCCCTGAGGGACACCACTAGTCACGAATTGCCAACCAGAATAGCACTCATTTATCCCCACTCTTTGCTTCCGTCAGTCAACCAATCCTCTATCCACACTAATACTCTACTCCTAACACCATGCATCCTTATTTTATGCAGCAGCTTCATGTGCAGCACCTTGTCAAACACCTTTTGGAAATCTAGGTACACCACATCCACTGGACTCCTGTTGTTCACCTTGCTTGAAATGTCTTCATAGAATTCCAAAAGATTTTTGAAACATGACCTGCCCTTCATGAACCCGTGCTGCAATGGGACAATTTCTTTCGAGATGCCCTGTTTTCAAAATGAAACTGCTCCTGCCTTTCATGGAGCTTCAATATTCATCAGATGCACCAAGAAAATAATGGTTATGAGCTTCATTTGCCACCACTGTCCGCTACACTGATCTATCAATAGTGCCCAAGGGTACTTTTGACCCCTGACACTACCTAATACTACCAACAATGATGTTCTGACATCTTCTAGTCAATTCAGGTCTTCTCACAAGATCAGAGTGTGGAGAAACTGCTAACAATACAATATTTTCCATGTGGGTTATCTTCCCCTGCCGCAGAACACTTCCATTCTTGTGGACTTACCCTTCTCCTTCAGTACCTATTCATGGGCACATATGCAGGCCTTTCACAAAGAGCTTTACTAAAGCCTTCACTGTCCCTGGGTTCTCTCAGGGTGGACAGATTTTGAAGTGTCAAGTGGTGAATTATCGCTGCAGTGTTCCTAGTCTCTGACTGGCTCTTCTGGCCATTAAATTTATATGGTGCGTTCAATTGAGTTCCTGGTCAATAGTAATCCCAAGATGATAGTGGGAAATTTAGTGGTGTTAGCACTATTGAATGTCAAAGGAGGGGGTGTGGTCTAATTGTTTCTTATGGATATGGTCATTTCCTGGCATTTGTGTTGTGTGAATGTTGCCCAGGTCTTGTCAGTTCAAACCTGAATGTTGCCCAGGTCTTGTTGCATTTGAAGATGGATAACTTCAGTGTCTGAGGAGTTACAAATCATGCTGAAAATTGTGAAATCATTAGCAAACAGCACCACATCTAAACTTATGCTGGCGGGAAGATCATTGATGAAACAGCTAAAGACAATGGACTAGAGGAACTTCTAATATGCCAGGTGTAACTCCAACCAGAGGAATGTTTGCCTCAGATTCTCATTTATTCCAGTTTTGCTGGGGCATCTTTGATGCCATACCTGATCGAATGCGGCCTTGGTGTGAAAGGCTATCACTCTCACCTCACCTCTGGAATTCAGCTCTGTTGTCCATGTTTGAACCACAGCTGTAATGAGATCAGGAGCTGAGGGCCTTGGTCGTACACAAATTGGTTTGCTCTGCCTATCACTTGCTGCTTATGCTGTTTGAAATGCAAGTAGGTATGTTTGATAGCTTCACTCATTTGGCACTTTGTTTTTATGTCTGCCTGGTGCTGCTCCTGGCATGCCCTCCTGGACTCTCATTGAATCAGGATGGATTCCCTAGTTGGATGGTAATAGTTGAGTAGGGAGTATGCTGGGTCATGAGGTTGCAGATTGTGCTAGAAAACAGTTCTGCTGCTGTTGATGCCCCACAACCCTCATGGGAGCGCAGTCTTGAGTTGCTCTACCTGTTCACAGTCTGATATTAACTTAGGGACTGGCTGAGGCACTCAGACTTGGGATCCTCTCCCCATAAGGGATAAGGAGCTGCGTGGTAAGATACTTGGTAGTGTAGACGAGCAGAGAGATCTCATTGTCCATGTACATAGATCCTTGAACGTTGCCACCCAGGTTGATAGAGTTGTTAAGAAGGCCTACGGTATGTTAGCTTCTGTTAGTAGAGGGATTGAGTTTCAGAGCCACGAGGTCATGCTGCAGCTGTACAAAACTCTGGTGTGGTCACACTTGGGAGTATTGTATATAGTTCTGGTCACTGCTTTATAGGAAGCATGTAGAAGCCTTGGAAAGGGTTCAGTGGAGCTTTACGAGGATGTTACAAGGATATGGAGGGAAGATCTTACGAGGAGAGGCTGAGGCTGTTTTCATTAGAGAGAAGAAGGTTTAGAGATGAATTAATAGACATATAAGATGATCAGAGGGTTAGATAGGATGGACAGTGAGAGCTTTTTTCCTCAGATGGTGATGGCTAGTATAAAGGGACATAGCTTTAAGTTGAGGGGTGATAGATATAAGACAGATGTCAGAGGTAGTTTCTTTACTCAGAGAGTGGTGGGGCATTGAATGCACTGCCTGCAACAGTAATACTTTAAGGGCATTTAAGTGGCCATTGGATAAATAAATGAATGAAAATGGAATAGTGTAGGATAGATGGGCTTCAGATTGGTTCCACAGGTCAGCATAACATCGAGGGGCAAAGGGCCTGTACTGCACTCTGATGTTCTATGTTCTATGCAAATGACAGGCTGCCCACCATCTGTCTTGAACATACTGTCCTTTTGCATATTGCTTTTCACATGGAATGTGAGACAGGTAGGTATTAGAGAAGACATAAGTGGGTTGTTTTAGAATTGAATGTGATAAGATAGGGCAGAAAACAAACCCAAGAGACATTAGAGAGGTAAGGTAAGTAATTACTGAGATGGGTTAGGTAAGATACAGTGAGAAAATGTTCGGGGCCTCATGGCAAGAAGCCCTCTAAAATATTTGACACTTACCCAGAAAATAAGATTATCCCATTATGCTGGAGTGAAGAAAAACAATTGGATTGTGATTGGAGGAAGGGATTAATGAACTTGAATTGTTGATGAATGGGGAATGAGAAGTATTATGTAGTGAACCTGTCTTTGAAACCTTGGACAGATAATGACGCTGAGTACTTGCTGACCCTTACTTCTTCTGTTCTTCTTCCTACTCTTCTGCCAATATTCCTTAGTTTCCTGGTGATGACCAGACACAAGGATTAATCCCTTGTGATGACAATGTTGTAGAGCTTGAGGCACAGAAGGTCAGGTCTAGATATTTGCTTAATAGTTGTTAATGTTCTTACAGCAGCAAAACTCTCATTATGGATGTTAATCTACATTCGAATATGACTGTGACAGGAGTCATGACCTAGATCAAATGAGAATATCTATTAGAACTACATAAAGTGTTTCCTGTGGTCACAAAATAGTTGTGCTTGATCAAGTGAAATCTTGTTTGGTTGCCTGACTGATAAAAAGGAGTGTGTAAACAGTATGTGATTTCTCAAAGACACCAATTATAGCAATATGCATGAAGTGTCCAATACAATCTAGTACCACAAATTCACTTCCTTATCATTCTAACTTGGTGTTTCATCCTGATTTCCACTGATACCCTCAGCATTGCCAACTTTTCTACCAAAATAAGAACAGAAAGAGGCAAATACAAACAGGGAATCATTGTTTTGCATTTTGAAGTTTTTGTTTTAAAATTCTCCTATCCTGACTCTGGCTATACTTTGAATCTTCAACTAATTGAATACAGTTCATCTGGATAAGGAGTATTTGTAGGAGATTTGATTGTGTTGGACTGAGGAGTAGCGCCCTCCACTTGACTCCAATTCCTGCATGCTGTATCACAATCGATGTAGTGGTGTAATAAGTATGCCCGAAACGTCGATTCTCTTGCTCCTTGGATGCTGCCTGACCTGCTGCGCTTTTCCAGCAACACATTTTTCAGCTCTGATCTCCAGCATCTGCAGTCCTCACTTTCTCCCTGTAATGAGTATCATCCCTACCTCTGAGATTGATGCTCCAGGTTTGAGTCCATCTGAGGACATAATAGCCAAAAAAGGTGTGCTCATAATGCAACCAACCAGGTTGGGAATCCACCTGCAAATTCCTAACTCCTTCTCAGTCTTGTGTAAGGTATCTCAGGCTACACACACTGTCATAGGAGAAGGCTACAAGGAGATCCTGCTGTACTCCATTAGATACTGTTTGCATGAAAACAGAGCGAAATGAAAATAAATGGGCATTTGTCCATAATATCCAACTCTTTGGTGCTTATTTAACACAGCACAATTAGATATATATATATCAATACATACTGCGGTACTTTCTTAATCCTACACTTCATTTCACGATACTTACTGTTAATGTTCAGCTTGTGATTTTGCTCAATTATTTAACACAAGTATTTGATTTGTGCTTTTGTTTCTAAAATGCTGATGTTATGATTCATTAGTACTCATCCTTAGTTGAGTTAAAAGAAAGATGTCTCACTTTCTTGGCAAAACAACTGTGAAATGCTGTTGTGTCAGGGTTAATGTGGCTCATTGGATTACCAAGTTACGTTGATATTTTTAATCAGTTCTAAATTCTAGTCCTTGATCTTTTTCCATCAAGGTATCGGTGATGGAAGCTGGTTGACTCTTGCAAACTTGCTCTTTAGTCTCTGTTATGTGAACAGTGTTTATGATTTTCATATTTGCAAGTTTAATCCATTGAAGAACATTTTAGATTTACTTGTCCTAATCCTTTAAAGATTATTTTATGTAAAGGTGAAATTTCAGGTAGGACACCACAATCAGGTAATAGGCCCACTACTGTACATAGTAAATGCATAAGTCTCATGCCTGTCTCAAGCACAGGTCCTCGATCACTATACAAGAACCTTTATCTATTTCATGGCTGCATACTTCCTGTGCAAAATGTGTACACACTGTGTACAAACTGTTCACGTAAGCCTGCAAAACAGGCTTAGATTTTCAAAATCTATGAACTAATTAATTGCAAAGTTACTCATTGCCATATTATTAAATAGCTTCATTGGGGTAGATTCTTCAAGTATTATTGCATTTTAATTCACTATTATTATTTTTATAATTTGCTAACAAAGGCACACCCACTTTGGAGTGGAAGTGAGTCATTCTCAACGCTGAGGGACAGCCAAAGAAGAAGAAAGAGATGACATTTTGAATACTCAACACTTGTATGCTCCTTTTAAAAACAAATCATTCTGTGTCCTTGCTGGATTCGAAGTTGAAAAAAAATCAATAGTCTCTCTATTTAGCAATCTACAAGTACTTTGATGAATGGATGTTGTTTTTTTGCTAGTCACAGTGTAACTTTAATATAGACTAAAATGTGATGTTTATTCTCTCCATAAATTACTGTTCATTTAAATGAGTTCCATTTGTCTTTTCGCGTTGAAGCTTTGGGAACATCATTATTTTGTGTTTAGCCTTCAGTCTTATAATAAATTATATTTTAAAATGAATTTATTGGAGTTTTTCAACTATAAAATTCAGTGCTGATTGTTTGGTTATTGCCAATAACAAAAATATTTGGCACGATATTCCCCTCCCTGAAGATGGTGAGGAAGTTGTTAAAAGGGACAAATAACTGTATGAGTTGACCACAGAGAAATACTCCATTCTCAAAATCTCAGAAAGTGAGTTCTGAGTGACAATGTCAATGGGTGACCTTCTCAATGTGCCAGCAACTAAGGCCTATCTGTGGTCAATTAACATTCACTTCAGAACCTCAACTTGCTGCTACTTGATTACCTGTTTCTTTGGCAAGCAAGAGCAACAGCAAGTTTCCAAATGGAAAACATAGTGGCCTGCCTACTTTACTGAGGGGGACATGCTTTTTCCCCAATCTGGGGGAAGCAAGACCAGGAATGGGGGCGGGGGAGTGGCAGCGGAAAGCCAGACTCCTGCGTTGCTTCCAACCTCTCAGATTCCAGTCTTTGCACAACTCCTACCCTGCAATCCTTTTAAAAAAACATTCAACTATAACCCCTCGTGGCTCCAGCAGTGGCCTCCAAATCTCAGAAACTGCCAGCCTCAAGCAGGGCAAGACACAGCCGCTGGAATGGACCTGAGATAGATGGTGAGACAAAATTCTATTTGATCTTGACCTCATTAACTTTCCTGCAGCAAATGCATCTGTCCATTATAACGTCAATAAGAGCAACCACATAGCACAAAGGAAGATAGCTGTGCTATTGGAGGTCAATCATCTCAGCACCCGAGCATCATTGTAGGTGTGTCCATGGCCCAAATGTCTAACTTCTTCATCAATGCCTTTTGCCCAATTTAAAATAAAATCAGTGCCCATAATGGCATTGGATTTCAAGGAACAATAGGGTTGGATTCACTGTTGTTTGACAAGGCCATAGACTGGCACTTATGTGACACAAAGCTTACTAGCCACTTATCACCCAGAATCTGAAATTTGTTGAATTTAGACCAAAACTGTCTCACTATCTGAGAAGCTGTGTTTAATGCTGAACGTTGTACACACATCTGAGATCATTTGGAGGGCGGCACGGTGGCACAGTGGTTAGCACTGCTGCCTCACAGCGCCTGTAGACCCGGGTTCGATTCCCGACTCAGGCGACTGACTGTGTGGAGTTTGCACGTTCTCCCCGTGTCTGCGTGGGTTTCCTCCGGGTGCTCCGGTTTCCTCCCACAGTCACAAAGATGTGCGGGTCAGGTGAATTGGCCAAGCTAAATTGCCCATAGTGTTAGGTAAGGGGTAAATGTAGGGGTATGGGTGGGTTGCGCTTCGGCGGGTCGGTGTGGACTTGTTGGGCCGAAGGGCCTGTTTCCACACTGTAAGTCTAATCTAATCTAAATTCCTTGTTCTGACCAATTATAAGAATTTAATTGTATAATTACATATTTAAAGCATGCAGTTGCTAACACAGAATCAATTTCAGTGTGCAAATGTATAGAGGCACATAAGGGAATCCCTCAAAATGTCCTTGATCTACCAATACTTAAATAAAAGTAAATATACAATTGATATATTATTTTCTTTCTCTTCAAATAAAAATTTGACTACACTTGTACAATTAAAATTTTGAAACAAATTAAATCAAAAATTCAGATTCTGTATGAAGCATTGTCATAGAGTCATAGAGATGTACATCATGGAAACAGACCCTTCGGTCCAACCCGTCCGTGCCGACCAGATATCCCAACCCAATCTAGTCCCACCTGCCAGCACCCGGCCCATATCCCTCCAAACCCTTCCTATTCATATATCCATCCAAATGCCTCTTAAATGTTGCAATTGTACCAGCCTCCATCACATCCTTTGGCAGCTCATTCCATACACCTACCACCCTCTGCGTGAAAAAGTTGCCCGTTGGTCTCATTTATATCTTTCTCCTCTTACCCTAAACCTATGCCCTCTAGTTCTGGACTCCCCAACTCCAGGAAAAAGACTTTGTCTAGTTATCCTATCCGTGCCCCTCATAATTTTGTAAACCTCTATAAGGTCACCGCTCAGCATCCGACGCTTCAGGGAAAACAGCCCCAGCCTGTTCAGCCTCTCATATAGCTAAAATCCTCCAACCCTGGCGACATCCTTGTAAATCTTTTCTGAACACTTTCAAGTTTCACAACATCTTTCCAATAGGAAGGAGACCAGAATTGCATGCAATATTCCAACAGTGGCCTAACCAATGTCCTGTACAGCCGCAACATGACCTCCCAACTCCTGTACTCAATACTCTGACCAATAAAGGAAAGCATATCAAACGCCTTCTTCACTATCCTATCTACCTGCGACTCCACTTTCAAGGAGCTATGAACCTGCACTCCAAGGTCTCTTTGTTCAGCAACACTTCCTAGGACCTTACCATAAAGTGTATAAGTTCTGCTAAGATTTACTTTCCCAAAATGCAGCACCTCGCATTTATCTGAATTAAACTCCATCTGCCACTTCTCAGCCCATTGGCCCATCTGGTCCAGATCCTGTTGTAATGTGAGGTAATCCTCTTCGCTGTCCACTACACCTCCAATTTTGGTGTCATCTGCAAACTTACTAACTGTACCTCTTATGCTTGCATTCAAATCATTTCTGTAAATGACAAAAAGTAGAGGGCCCAGCACCGATCCTTGTGGCACTAAACTGGTCACAGCCCTCCAGTCTGAACAACAACCCTCCACCACCACCCTCTGTCTTCTACCTTTGAGCCAGTTCTGTATCCAAATGGCTAGTTCTCCCTGTATTCCATGAGATCTAACCTTGCTAATCACTCTCCCATGGGAAACCTTGTCGAACGCCTTACCGAAGTCCATATAGATCACATCTACTGCTTTGAGATTAGATTACTTACAGTGTGGAAACAGGCCCTTCGGCCCAACAAGTCCACATCGACCTGCCGAAGCGAAACCCACCCATTCCCCTACATTAACCCCTTACCTAACACTACGGGCAATTTAGCATGGCCAATTCACCTGACCCGCACATCTTTGGACTGTGGGAGGAAACCGGAGCACCCGGAGGAAACCCACGCAGACACGGGGAGAATGTGCAAACTCCACACAGTCAGTCGCCTGAGTAGGGAACTGAACCCGGGTCTCTGGTGCTGTGAGGCAGCAGTGCTAACCACTGTGCCACCGTGCCGCCCCAATTTTCTCTGCTGGCCACAGAAACGTCTGTCTGTACCTCTGACCACAGAATCCCCTAACACAGTTGATCTCTTGGAAGCTGACATACCCCTCGTTGTATTAGAGCCAGTCTCAACACCAGAAACTTGGCTGTTTGTACTACATTCCCCTGAGAATCCATCACCCCCTACATTTTCCAAAACAGCATACCTGTTTGAAATAGGTATATCCACAAAAGACTCCTGCACTAGCTGCCTATCTCTCTTACCCTTCATGGAGTTAACCCATCTATGTGATAGTATCTGAGACTCTTCCCCTCCCCCCCTTCCTATATCTGCCATCCATCACATACTGTTGGTGTGGCAAATTCCATTGTTTTAGCAACCAAAGCACTTTTAACAAGCCTTTTAATTTTCTTAGTATGCCAAGCTGAAGAACATTTCCCATTCCTAGCCATAAGACAAATCATCAAACCAGTTGCATTAGATTGCTCATCAAGACGATTCAGCATAATTAGGCATTTCTTTTTGCATGTTCCTTAGTTTGCCTAAGAGTGAAAACTCAAGTCTACATTGATCCATATTTAACAGGGTAGATTTTCCGTGAGCAGGGATGATTCCATGGAATGGCAAAAATGGCAATCAGGACCAAATCATGACTGCTCATCCAATCCTAGGGCTTCTAAATTTCAGCAAGACCTATGAAGGGTAGGACTGATTCAGCTGAAGGCCTACACCCTACGCTCCTGACCTGGTTGGCTTAATTGCAGGGCTAGATAAGTCATCATTCTCCACTTCTTTAAATTGTTTTTGGGAAGTATTATTTGGCAAGCATTCATTACCCATCACTAAACTGCCTTTAGGGCAGTTAAGAAACTTCATTGCTAAGGTTCTGGAGTCACATGCAAGTCACAGTCATAGAGTAATAGAGGCCTATTTCACAGAAAAAGGCCCTTCAGCCAATCAAGTCTACAGTGATCAAAAACAACCACCAAACTATTCTAATCCCATTATCCAGCTCATGCTCCATAGTCTTGTGTATGTTGGCTGACCAGGTAAGGGTGACAGATTGCCTTCCCTAAAGGACTTTAGTGAACCAGATGAGTTTTTACAACAATTGATAGCTGTTATATGGTCACAATTAGGCTAGGTTTTTTTAAAATCAAAGATTATTATTGAATTCAAGTGTGGTGGGATTTGAACCCATGGCCCCAGAAAAATAGCTAAGAGCCCTGGGTTAGTAGTTCAATGGCATTACCACTATACTATCACCTCCCCTTAAGAGAGTAGTCAGGCTAACTTTTGAAAGAGTCACGATTCACAGGACCTCAGCGTTATCGTAAGTATCATTTGAATGAGGAAACCTTTTGGAAAGGAAAGTTCAAAAGTTCTGTCCCATGTACTTCATTGTCAAATTATGCAACTCACCCTTCGCACTGACTTTCCACACCCTCATACTTCCCATGCCAAGTTAAGGCACTTCTTACCATTCACCTCGAATGGATTGTACAGAATGAACAAACACTATTGAATAATAGGATGTGTAAAAATAGATGTTTTTCTATCTAAAATAAAGTCATTCTTTATTAACTTTTCACTTACATTATGAAAACTTCTTTTACAACAAACCAATAAAAGTGTCAATCAGCCAAGCTTTTAAAAGTATGAATAGTAGAGACTACAAGTTCCTGAAACCTCTCCATCTTGCAGGAATAATCAATGTGCATTTTCCAGAAGAGATCAGAGAACCAAAGCAGTAATTCAAGTAGTCTTTCCCAGGGGACACTACTCTTCCAACAGTCTAATGGACACCTGAGTTCTCATAATACATTCTTAGCTACAACTACACCTGCCACTTGCAATGAACATCTGATCTCTGCAGGCACTTCCTCACAAGATGAACAGGTTGGACTCAGAGGATAAAAATTCAGCTATATGTTTTGAATGTTTTATTTGCCTTTAAATCAATGTCAATTTTAGAGTGCTTCCTATTATTATTCAGAATACCAAAATCTGAGTACCAAACCAATTTTATTTGACTTTTTGAGCTTTGCAATTGCTCTGTCCCTTCTTTTGATAAAATATCATCATTCTATGATGACCATGCGTAATTAAGCAAAATGGGACTAACATTCTAAGTAGAAATCGAAAGTTAGCTCTCACCTACTTTGCTTAATATAAAATTATTACATATTAAAAACTCTAAAAATGAAAGAAATGAAAACTGCAAGTTGCAGTTCAGGATATTGATGACTTTGGTGTTGACCTGGAGATTATCATCCAGCAGCACCCTGTGTATCAAGCAGTCTTTTTGAAGAACAACTGTGATCACTGCTTTCACACTAATTACTGAGAGCTTGTTGTATACATATTGGTTGCTACAACTGCTTCATTACAATGATGTCTATACTTCACAGGTTTCAATAGGTTTTAATGTGCTTTTCAACATCCAGTGTTTGTCCAAAGAGCTACAGAAATATAAATATTTCCTTCATTCCCTGCAGTAATGGAAGTTTTAGTGTAATCAACAAATCTCTCTCTTGGGACAATCTGCAGCCTGAGTGATGATTATCCCTGATTTTGCCTCTCCCACCTCTAGTTTTAATTGGATAGGAAAACCATTCACACAATAACTGAATACTTATTCACTTTAAAATGTTCCTACTGGAGTTAGTTTCGGATCCATAAACAAACTTAGTTCGTCTTTGCCACCTCAAACACAAATTTAGCCACTGATCACCTGATGTAATTTTTTAATATATTAAGACAATTTTTTTTAATGGGGATGCAATAATGTCTTATAAATGCAAACCTTTCTTTTCTTTCTGACTGGGTAATGTATGCTTCATGTCAAGTTTCATTTATCCATTTATGTGGAACGTGAATTCACCTTCTTTCCCATGGTTTTTAGACTTCAGAATGGACTTCGCAAATTTTGAATTTAATGTTGATCTCACTTTCTGTGCATCTTCTCTGCAGTTGTAATATTATATCCTTCGTTCTGTTTGATTACCCTATGCACTTTGTACAGTGTGATCTGCCTGTATTGCACGCAAAATAAAGCTTTTTGCTGCATTTGCGTATACATGACAATAATAAATCAAATCATATCAGAATGTCCTCCTGAGATACTGTTAAATTCTAAGCTTCCACGATCCTAAAAGTTCAAACTCAATCAGTTAACACCTCATCAGTCTGTCCCCAATCAGCAGCAAAGGGTTGGGAAGAGTTGTCAACCGTGCTATCAATCAGTATTTGCTTGTCAAAGCTGTAATAAATAGCTGCTAAATGTTTCGGTATGACATTATCTTCATCTAGTTCTTCTGCTATGGCAGCTAATCTAAGTGTTGCCTCCTCAGATACAAATACCTTGCAAAAGCCCACATCATGGTGACAGCTCACAGGGAAAACACATTGAGCATAGGGTCTTTTAAAAAGAATTCTACAGGGTCTCCTATAGGGTCTTTCTTGTCTGCCCCTTTGCCTGTCCTGCTTATGCTAAGGAGAGAAAATGAGGACTGCAGATGCTGGAGAGTGACAGTCAAAAAATGTAGTGCTGGAAAAGCACAGCCAGTCAGGCAGCATCCCAGGAACAGGAAAGTCACATTTCCGGCATAAGTTCTTCATCAGGAATGTGGGCGTGGAGTTGGTGTAGGGGGCTGAGAGATAAATAGGGGGTGGGGCTGGGGCTGGGAAGAAGGTAGCTGGGAAGGCGATAGGTGGATGCAGTTGGGGGATACTTGTGATAGGTCGGTGGGGAGGGTAGAGTGGATAGGTGGGAAGGAAGGTGGCCAGGTCAAGAGGGGAAGTTGTTGAGGGTGAGGACCAGTTCCTCCAATCAAATGAGTGTATTGGTGGAGGGGATATTTTGGGTCAGCGGGAGAGGAAGAAACAGAGAGCTTGGAGGCCTTCACAATGGTTGATGGACGTGTATAGGGACTGGATGTCAAAGGTGAAGATGAGGCATTGGTGGCCGGGGAAACAAAAGTCATGGTGGAGGTGGAGGTGAGTGATGTCCCGAATGTATGTGGTGGGGCTTCTGGATCAAGGTTACAGCATAGTGTCTAAATATGAGGAGATAAGTTCCGTGGGGCAGGAGCAGGGGGAGACAATAGGTTGATTGGGGCAGTCAGGTTTGTGGGTTTTGGGTAAGAGGTAGAATTGGGCGGTGCGTAGTTGAAGGACTATGAGGTTAGAGGCTGTGGATTTAGTAAGAGGAGGTCATGCCTGGCAAACCTGTTGGAATTCTTTGAAGAGGTGACAAGTAGGTTAGTCCAGGGAAACCCAGTGGATGTGGTCTATCTAGACTTTCAAAAGGCCTTTGATAAGGTGCCACACGGGAGGCTGCTGAGCAAGGTGAGGGTCCATGGTGTTCGAGGTGAGCTGTTGGGATGGATTGAGGATTGGCTGTCTAACAGAAGGCAGAGAGTTGGGATAAAAGGTTCTTTATCGGAATGGCAGCCGGTGACGAGCGGGTTCAGTGTTGGGGCCACAGCTATTCGCATTATATATTAATGATTTGGATGAGGGGACTGGGGGCATTCTAGCGAAGTTTGCAGATATACGAAGTTAAGTGGACAGGCAGGTAGTACTGAGGAAGTGGGGAGGCTACAGAAGGATCTATCTCAGGAATAGAGAATTTGACATTTCGAGCATAAGCCCTTCATCAGGAATGAGAGAGAGTAGCCAAGCAGGCTAAGATAAAAGGTAGGGAGGAGGGACTAGGGGGAGGGGCGATGGAGGTGGGATAGGTGGAAGGAGGTCAAGGTGAGGGTGATAGGCCGGAGTGGGGTGGGGGCGGAGAGTTCAGGAAGAGGATTGCAGATTAGGAGGGCGGTGCTGAGTTGAGGGAACCGACTGAGACAAGGTGGGGGGAGGGGAAATGAGGAAACTGGAGAAATCTGAATTCATACCTTGTGGTTGGAGGGTTCCCAGGCGGAAGATGAGGCGCTCCTCCTCCAGCCGTCGTGTTGTTATGTTCTGCCGGTGGAGGAGTCCAAGGACCTGCATGTCCTCGGTGGAGTGGGAGGGAGAGTTAAAGTGTTGAGCCACGGGGTGATTGGGTTGGTTGGTTCGGGCGGCCCGGAGGTGTTCTCTGAAGCGTTCCGCAAGTAAGCGGCCTGTCTCACCAATACAGAGGAGGCCACATCGGGTGCAGCGGATGCAATAGATGATGTGTGTGGAGGTACAGGTGAACTTGTGGCGGATATGGAAGGATCCCTTGGGGCCTTGGAGGGAAGTGAGTGTGGAGGTGTGGGCGCAAGTTTTACATTTCCTGCGGTTGCAGGGGAAGGTGCCGGGGGTGGAGGTTGGGTTGGTGGGGGGTGTGGATCTGACGAGGGAGTCACGAAGGGAGTGGTCCTTGCGGAACGCTGATAGGGGAGGGGAGGGAAATATATCCTTGGTGGTGGGGTCCGTTTGGAGGTGGCGGAAATGGCGGCGGATGATACGTTGTATGCGGAGGTTGGTGGGGTGGTAGGTGAGAACCAGTGGGGTTCTGTCTTGGTGGCGGTTGGAGGAGCGGGGCTCAAGGGCGGAGGAGCGGGAAGTGGAGGAGATGCGGTGGAGGGCATCGTCGATCACGTCTGGGGGGAATCTGCGGTCCTTGAAGAAGGAGGCCATCTGGGCTGTGCGGTGTTGGAATTGGTCCTCCTGGGAGCAGATGCGGCGGAGACGAAGGAATTGGGAATTATGGGATGGCGTTTTTACAGGGGGCAGGGTGGGACACCTCCTCCCACCCTGCCCCCTGTAAAAACGCCATCCCATATTCCCAATTCCTTCGTCTCTGCCGCATCTGCTCCCAGGAGGACCAATTCCAACACCGCACAGCCCAGATGGCCTCCTTCTTCAAGGACCGCAGATTCCCCCCAGACGTGATCGACGATGCCCTCCACCGCATCTCCTCCACTTCCCGCTCCTCCGCCCTTGAGCCCTGCTCCTCCAACCGCCACCAAGACAGAACCCCACTGGTTCTCACCTACCACCCCACCAACCTCCGCATACAACGTATCATCCGCCGCCATTTCCGCCACCTCCAAACGGACCCCACCACCAAGGATATATTTCCCTCCCCTCCCCTATCAGCGTTCCGCAAGGACCACTCCCTTCGTGACTCCCTCGTCAGATCCACACCCCCCACCAACCCAACCTCCACCCCCGGCACCTTCCCCTGCAACCGCAGGAAATGTAAAACTTGCGCCCACACCTCCACACTCACTTCCCTCCAAGGCCCCAAGGGATCCTTCCATATCCGCCACAAGTTCACCTGTACCTCCACACACATCATCTATTGCATCCGCTGCACCCGATGTGGCCTCCTCTGTATTGGTGAGACAGGCCGCTTACTTGCGGAACGCTTCAGAGAACACCTCCGGGCCGCCCGAACCAACCAACCCAATCACCCCGTGGCTCAACACTTTAACTCTCCCTCCCACTCCACCGAGGACATGCAGGTCCTTGGACTCCTCCACCGGCAGCACATAACAACACGACGGCTGGAGGAGGAGCGCCTCATCTTCCGCCTGGGAACCCTCCAACCACAAGGTATGAATTCAGATTTCTCCAGTTTCCTCATTTCCCCTCCCCCCACCTTGTCTCAGTCGGTTCCCTCAACTCAGCACTGCCCTCCTAACCTGCAATCCTCTTCCTGAACTCTCCGCCCCCACCCCACTCCGGCCTATCACCCTCACCTTGACCTCCTTCCACCTATCCCACCTCCATCGCCCCTCCCCCTAGTCCCTCCTCCCTACCTTTTATCTTAGCCTGCTTGGCTACTCTCTCTCATTCCTGATGAAGGGCTTATGCTCGAAATGTCAAATTCTCTATTCCTGAGATGATGCCTGGCCTGCTGTGCTTTGACCAGCAACACATTTGCAGCTGTGATCTCCAGCATCTGCACACCTCATTTTTTACTTACAGAAGGATCTAGACAGTTTGGGAGAGTGGTCCAGGAAATGGCTGATGGAATTCAACGTGAGCAAGTGCGAGGTCTTGCACTTTGGCAAAAAGAATAAAAGCATAGACTAATTTCTAAATGGTGAGAAAATTAGTAAAGCCAAAGTACAAAGGGATCTGGGAGTGCTAGTCGAGGATTCTCTAAAGGTAAACATGCAGGTTGAGTCCGTGAATAAGAAAGCGAATGCAATGTTGTCACTTATCTCAAGAAGATTAGAATATAAAAGCAGAGATGTGCTATTGAGACTTTATAAAGCTCTGGTTAGGCCCCATTTGGAGTACTGTGTCCAGTTTTGGTCCCCACACCTCAGGAAGGACATACTGGCACTGGAACGTGTTCAGCGGAGATTCACACGGATGATCCCTGGAATGGTAGGTCTAACATATGAGGAATGGCTGAGGATCCTGGGATTGTATTCATTGGAGTTTAGAAGATTAAGGGGAGACTTAATAGAGACGTACAAGATAATACATGGATTGGAAAGGGTGGACGCTAGGAAATTGTTTCCGTTAGGCGAGGAGACTAGGACCCGTGGACACAGCCTTAGAATTAGAGGGGGTCAATTCAGAACAGAAATGCGGAGACATTTTTTCAGCCAGAGGGTGGTGGGCCTGTGCAATTCATTGCCACGGAGTGCAGTGGAGGCCGGGACGCTAAATGTCTACAAGGCAGAGATTGATAGATTCTTGTTGTCTCGAGGAATTAAGGGCTATGGGGAGAACGCTGGTAAGTGGAGTTAAAATGCCCATCAGCCATGATTGAATGGCGGAGTGGACTCGATGGGCCGAATGGCCTTACTTCCACTCCTATGTCTTATGGTCTTATGGTCTTATGGATGGGAGATTCCCTGGTGATGAGGTTGTGAATGGTCTGGGAGATGATGGTTTGGTGACGGGAGGTGAGGTCGTGGTCAAGGGGGCAGTAGGAGGAGGTGTCCATGAGTTGGTGCTTGGCCTTCAGCAATGTAGAGGTCAGTGTGGCAAACTACCACACCAACTTGCACCCCATCCCCGGTCTGCTGGTTTAATGGGGAGGTCGGGGTTGGAGTGGAGGGATTAGAGGGCTGCACCTTGTGAGGGTGAGAAGTTGGGGTGAGTGAGAGGGATGGACAAGTCAATGTCACTACAGCGGTTGGAAATAAAGAGATCAAGGGCGAGTAAGAGACCAGGATGGGGTGTCAAAGAGGGTGGAGTATGTTTGAGGTGGGTGGCCGGGTCCTCAGAAGGTGGGTTGGGAGTCACAGTTGATAAAGTAAGTATGGAGGTGGAGGAAGAAATGTACAATGTTGCAACACATATGGAATTCATTGATCTGGGAGCATAGTAGGATGAATGTGAAAATGTTATTGAAGACTAATCATTCATCCTCAGTGAGCTGGGAGGTCTGGGGAGATGGTAAAAATCTGTCAGAGGTGGGGGCTAAGGCCTGATATAGAGCTGGAGTTGGGAGTGGGTGTGGACACTGTCTTTGGAGTGGGGACGGTCACGTGATCATTGGGCATGTCACTGGAGGAAGTGACATAAGTAGCAGCGGCCGGGGTGAGGGGGTGAGAGGTGGAAGCAGTGCATTAGATGGCATTGTGGGGGCGGAAATAATGTTTGGGTGGCGTCAGCAGATGCGGTGTCTTTGGCGGTGGTGGCTGTGCTCTTGGTGGTGGCTACGGAGGTGACATGGTCAACAGAGCTTCAGTGAATGATGTCAGTGGGGGGGGGGGTAGATGTGGCACGTTTGGTGGCAACTATGGGAGCAGAGGCAATCGTCAGCAGTGTTCTGTTGTGTAATGTCAGTGGGGGCGGAAGTGATGTAACAGGCAGTGTCTGTGGAGATTTCAGTGGTGATCACAGAGGCAGAAATTGTGGCGGTGATATAGTCAGCAGTGGCTGCGGTCTATGGGGTGCAGGGGTGGAAGTGATGTCATCGTTTGCAGCAGTAGTGTAATGGCTTCCAACCTGTTCCGGAGGCTGAGGGAAAGGACTGGAGTGGTCGAAGAATCCCGGCTTTAGAGGCAAGTAGATTAGATTAGATTACTTACAGTGTGGAAACAGGCCCTTCGGCCCAACAAGTCCACACCGACCCGCCAAAGCGCAACCCACCCATACCCCTACATATACCCCTTACCTAACACTACGGGCAATTTAGCATGGCCAATTCACCTGACCCGCACATCTTTGGACTGTGGGAGGAAACCGGAGCACCCGGAGGGGACCCACGCAGACAAAGGGAGAACGTGCAAACTCCACACAGTCAGTCGCCTGAGGCGGGAATCGAACCCAGGTCCCTGGCGCTGTGAGGCAGCAGTGCTAACCACTGTGCCACCGTGCCGCCCCTGAGAGTTTGGTATACCTACGGTCCTTAACATCCAATATGCTGGAGAAATAGTGTTTATTGAGTGTGTGGATCCTTCTCAGGATGAAGAACAGCAGAGGCCCTTTGCAGGTCTGAGAGACCGTAATCCTCAGCTGGGGAAGGGCTGACTGCAGTGACCGTAGGTAGCGGCTCATGGCTGTAAGCTTGGAGCTGAAGATCCAGAGGGAGAACCATTTCTGGAGGCTTTAGATTTGCTGTAGGTAGTGGTTGTCCTGGTCAGGTCCAAATGAAGATAGTCTGAATGTTGTTTGGAGCCCATGCAGGATAAGTCAGTTGCAGAGGCAGGTGCTGAGGAAGGAGATGTGCTGCAGCAGCAGGTCTGCTTCAGGATGTGGCTGAAGAGGTTCAGGGCAGAAGAGATGACGTAGAGGATGCAATGGGAGAGAGACTCACTGAGATGCTTGTGGAGGGAGGAGGAGAAACTTTTCAAGGTTGGGATCCTTGGAAGAGGCTTCTCAGAAAAGTTACAGCAACTGAAATAAATTGAGGACTGCATATGCTGGAGAGTGAGAGTTGAAAAGAATGACACTGGAAAAGCACAGCAGGTCAGGCAGCATCCAAGAAACAGGAGAGTCAATGTTTCAGGCGTAAATTCTTCATCAGTAATTGGGGTGAAGGAGTCTGAGAGACGAAAAGGAGGGTGAGGGAGAGAATGTGGGGTAAGTAACTGGGAAGGTGATAGGTAGATGCAAGTTAGGGGTGATTGTGATGGTTCGGTTGGGAAATTTGGAAACTAGTGTAGGCCCTCAAGGATCTTTTCAATCCGGTCGAGATTTTCCTGCACATCCACCCACCTCATCGACTGTGTCTGTTGAACTCGATGTGGTTCTACTACACCACAGAACGTGACCACAGAGACAGAACGCCAACATACAAAGCTTTTCAGGGAACGTCTCTGGGACACATGCACCAAACAACCCCACCACCCTGTGGCTGACTATTTCAACTCCCCCTCCAACTCCACCAAGGGGATGCAAGTCCTGGATCTCTTCTACTGCCAAATTCAAGCCACCCGACAACTGGAGGAAGAATGCCTCATCTTCCGTCTTGGAAGCCTTTTAACCACACAATATCAACATTGGCTTCACTAGTTTCCAAATCTCCCCTTTCCCTACCTTACCCAGATCCAACCCTCCAACTTGGCACTGCCCTCTTGACCTGTCCTACTTATCCATCTTCCTTCCCACCTATCCGCTCCACCCTCCTCACCTGTCTTCCCAGCTACCTTCCCGCCAAGCCCCACCCCTACTTCCCTATTTTTCTCTCATTCCCCTCCCCCCGCCCCCACCGCCCAACATTCCTGATGAAGGGCTAATGTCAGAAACGTGACTGTCCTGATCCTTGGATGCTGCCTGACCTGCCATGCTTTTCCAGCGCCACACGTTTCAACTATACTTATGCTAAAGACAACCCTGAAGAAAAAAGAAATAGTAAAACTGACAAATGAGACACACTGGTGCAACATATCTCATCAATGCTTCCTGATCAATCTACTATTAAGCACAGCTAGAATAGCTGGGACACGAAGCCAGATCTTCTGACCCACATTTAGGGACACCGCCACTGCACCTTCAGTCATCTCACTCAATTATATATTTCAGAATGTAACTCCAGTATACCCACTATGTTCATTTCTAAGCACTTCTAGATTTCTCCTGTGAAGTAGCATTGCAATTACTGTCCCATATCTATAGGTGGACTGATATTCTCTGCCTTTCTGTGGCTCGGTAAAAACTCTAAATTTCTGGAGCATTTCACAACAATGCTTTGACAGATTTTCCATAAGTATAACCCACAATACGGCATAAAAAGTTGAAATTGGTGGCGTAATGTTCAACATTCAGCTCTTAGCTTCTTTTGAGGAGATATTCATAACTTTGACTGCTCTGAGGAGGCTGCTATCACAGGCTGCCCTTGACCTCCTTCGCTTGATTAAAAACTGCTGGAACCCACGACAAGCTTCTTGGTTTTGTAGCTGTGCTGAACAGCACAGCAAAATAGCAGTATTATGAATGTAGACTGGCTGACAGGCAAGGTGCAAAAAGATAAGGCAAAGCAAGGATGCTGTGAGCACTCACATAGATTCAAAGTGAATGAACATTAAGAGAGCAAGTGAAAAAGCCGCCCAGTCCCTGTGTGTGTGTGTGTGTGTGTGTGTGTGTGTGTGTGTGTGTGTGTGTGTGTGTGTGTGTGTGTGTGTGTGTGTGTGTGTGATTGAATGCACAGTGTCCTTGCTGCAATATCACAATGACTGCTGCTGTTGCACCCTGAGGCGCAGAAATGAAGTATAAAAGTCATATCTATGTGGATCAGAGATGAGTCATAGGGGTTCTTAGAAGCTATCACATGTCAATGCCAATGACTGGATGTGGCATTCAGTGCCCATGGAACATGCCCAGAGGTGTTGGTGCCAGGTGTTCGATATGGAGGTGCTCAGAGGAACCAGCCAGCTGAAGTTGCAAGATATCTGCTCTAATGTCCATGGTGAGAATTTTCAGCAATGACTGATACAATAGGAAGCTGCATATTAATGAAACAAGACCTGCTGTTAATAAGGTCATTTATAAGCAATAAAAACACTTAATAGGCAATTTGCTGCTGCCCAGTGAAAATCTCACCTCAATGCCCTGGACTTAGTTAAAAGATGTGATAAGTTGTTTCCAACATCAATATAGACCTTGTTGGACTTCTAATGCAATTCTACCACAGTTCTCCTCATTTCCGGCATTATTCAGAACTCACCCCATGTTCAAACCTTGTTTCAGGCTAGAAATGTAATAAGTTAAACTGCTGATTTCAGTTAAATGCAAGCCAATGCTAGTTCCAAACTAAATTTGGTCTGGACAAAAGGATTTAGATGTTCTTTTTTTTAATGCTGCATGATTCCCCAGTTTGTATTTTTTTTAATATAACCCCCACACTACCACCTAACTGCGGTAGTGCTTATTTTTCCCCAGCACCCATGGTGTGTGTGTGTAGTTGTGAGACACAGTGAGAGACACGAAGTGCACAAATCTTTATTCAATTTCCACCACCAGGAAGATAGGAAAACACCTGAGTGGCCAGTGACAAGCAGTGCCCTTCACATCAAAAAGGGCAATGCTGTGTGATGAAACAGTGAAGGGGAGGGCAGGGACTAAATCAAAATAGAGTTGGAGGGAGAAGATTTAGATGTTCTTACTCACTAACTGCTACCATACGATTAGTTGATAGGCAGAATTTGGTTATTGCTGCCAAGAGAAACATCTTGTCAAAGCTTTTTGGCGTGGGCTCATCAGGACAACTGAAAAATGCCAAACCAAACTTAAAATTATTACAACAACTTATATAACAGGAGAAATATGTTTCTTTGGTTGTTCATAAAAGGCAGAGACCATTCCCAACCACTCCACACTTGTAAAATCTAAAATAGAATATCTCCTGATAGGTATGATTCCACAACTGAGCAACACATGCTGAAAAACCTTAAGTGCACTTTTAGATACATCAGCAGCAAATGTAAGATAATCAGCTGAGCTCATAATGTGTTTCAATTACAATTGCTAGAAGAGATATACATATGTAAAGGATTTGCCTTCCACTTTTTTTGAAATTTTTCACAAGCTTCATGAGCATGTAGTCATGATAATGAGCCTTGGTCAATCAGAATCAACTTGTTAAACAATAGATTAGATTCTCTACAATGTGGAAACAAGCCCTTCAGCCCAACAAGTCCACATTGACTCTCCAAAAAATAACCAACCCTGAGCCATTCCCGTCTGACTAATGCACCTAACACTACAGGCATTTTGCATGGCTAATTCACCAGACCTGCACATCTTTGGACTGTGGGAGGAAACCGGAGCACTTGGAGAAAATCCATACAGACACAGGGAGAATGTGCAAACTCCACACAGGCAGTCACCCAACGCTGGAATCAAACACAGGTCCCTGGTGCTGTGAGGCAGCAGTGCTAATCACTGAGCCACCATGCCCACCTGAAACAGTTCTGAGGAAGGATTACTCAACCCAAAACGCTAATTCTGATTTCTCTCCACAGTTCTGCCAGACCTACTGAGCTTTTCTAGCAATTTTCATTTTTATATCTAAAAAATAAGAAATCTCACCTAAAATCTTGCATATTTCTGAATGCAGGTAGCAAACTCAGAACTTATTATTGTCGCTTAATTGTAGTAACCACTGGAGATTGTACAATTTGCCTCCTACATTGTTTTCCTCTTTCAAAACATAGAAAATACCATGTATTCAGATCAATGTATGCAATATATTGAACAGCAAAATATGGAAAGCTGATGAGAGCATAATACTTAAATCTGGAAGAATAGAATCAGTCCATAATGATATAAAATATTTAATTTTTTTGTGAGTATATTAAAAACTGTATTCTAGGATGAAATGAGTTTTCATATGTCTTCTTCAAGCAATGCTGTATTTGGATGGTGATCTAGTACATCAAATGGAAGTTAGCATCTCTGTTTGGTCTCCAACCAGCAGAACCAGGGGGGAATCTGTACCATTGGGACGGTCTCCACCTGAACCAATCAGGTACCAATGTTCTAGCGAAGTGGATAAATAGGGTGGTCAGTAGGACTTTAAACTTCTGAGTTGGGGGGAAGGGAAAGTGAAAGTGACAGGGAGTATGGAGTTAAATGGAGAGATAAGCAACAGGATAGCATGTGTGCAGGCAGATTTAAACTCGAGGCAGACTGGGGATGCAACAAAAAGGAAGGATAACTTAGGACATCTTATGACTTCCAATATCTCTAATGATAAAGTTAGCATTAAGGCACTTTATCTGAATGCTTGTAGCATTCATAACAAAGCAGATGAACTAATGGCACAGATCATAGAGGATGATTATGTGGTAGGCATCACAGAGACGAGGTTACAGGGGGGTAAATATCCAAGGATTTTCAACTTATTGAAAAGACAGGGAGGTGGGCAGAGGGGGTGGGATTGCCTTGTTAGTTAAGAACAAAATTAAATCTATGTCACTGAATGACATAGCGTCGGATGATGTGGAGTTGAGGAACCGCAAAGGCAAAAAAACCATAATGGGAGTTCTGTACAAACCTCCTAACAGTGGTCAGGACCAGGGGCGCAACATCAACCAGGAAATAGAGAAGGCATGTCAGAAAGGCAAGTTCACAATGATCATGGGAGACTTCAACATGCAGGTGGACTGGGTAAATAATGTTGCTGGTGGATCCAAAGAAAGGGAATTCATGGAATGCTTACAGGATGGCTTTTTGGAACAGCTTGTCATGGAGCCCACAAGGGAACAGGCTATTCTAGACCTAGTGCTATGTAATGAACCAGATTTTATAAAAGATCTTAAAGTAAGGGAACACTTAGGAAGCAGCGATCATAATATGGTAGAGTTCAGTCTGTAGTTTGAAAGAGAGAAGGCAAAATTGGATGTAATGTTACAGTTAAATAAAGGTAATTATGAGGGCATCTGCAAACCTCACCTTTTACTTGAAATGCACATTAGCCATGATTGAATGGCGGAGTGGACTCGATGGGCCGAATGGCCTTACTTCCACTCCTATGTCTTATGGTAACCAGCTGCCCATATTCCACAATGTAAAAAACATATTTGAGGGCCAGGAACACATTTAAATAGAAGTAATACACTGTTCAACCTAAACAAGTGTCCCGATGCAACATGATTCATTCTGGGCAGAAACCACAAGAATGAACTAATAGATTTTCATGGGGTCTGGAGGAGCATTCTCATTTCTCCTGGTTGCACTAGTTAGAAAATAAATCTTTTGGAAAGTTTGGTAAGAACTGCTGTACAGATATCTCAATGCCTGCAATCAGCTTGCACAATATCTGCTCATGGGCAAGGTCAATTACAACCAGGAACCTGCACATGACATATGACTTAATTTGAGTATTTAAACCCCATCTCATCTGTTTTTGTATGGAGTGTGCTGAGGGCCTTCTTAAAAGTCTGACCCTAATGGGATGGCATGGTAGTTCAGTGGTTAGCATTGCTGCCTCATTGTACTAGGGACCTGGGTTCAATTCCTGCCTGGGGTGATTGTCTGTGTGGAGTTTGCATGTTCTCCATGTGTCTGTGTGGGTTTCCACCCACAATCCAAAGATGTGCAGGTTATGTGAATTGACTGTGTTTAAACTGCCTGTTGTGTTAGGGTAGTGGGTCTGGGGGGCTTACTCTTTAGAGGGTTGGTGTGGACTTGTTGGGCTGAAGGGCCTGTTTCCATACAGTAGGGAATTTAATCTAAATTAATTCTGGCAGAATCTACACATGCAATGCCAGCCCCAGGCTATTTTGCAAGTGTGGAATGGGCAGGAAACAACTGAAAATCTTTCTCATTCTTGACATATCAAAAACCAAATCACAGAGTTTTCAACCCAGTTAGGGAGAAATGCCGGCCTTTGGCTGAAGAGCCATGCCCTGCTTTCAACGGACAAAACCCATTGACTGCAATCAAGGTCACCCTAACCTCAAATTTCTATACCTCTCGATCTTTCCGGGTAGTGTCAGGTGATTTTTGTCATGTTTGTCATGCAACAGCTCCCCGCTTTTCCAAAGCATTCATGAATTCCCAGTACAGCTCACTTCCTTCTCAATGAATGCAGATAAAGAAAAGGTGTGTTCATTTCTTCAAACTGACAAGGAGCCTCTGGGTACTTGGAGTAATTGTTGGAACAAATGGATCATTCAAATCACAATGTAAGAACTCTTTTCAACTTATTGAACAGGAAAGGTTCACATTCTGTGTGGTTAATGTGTGATAAATATCTGATAGACCATCTGAGTGTTCATTATCCAAACGACTTCTTTCATTATGTACAAATGTTCCATGACTCTCTTCGTGACTCAGAGTTGTCTATCAGGATGATTGACAATGATCTCCATTCCCCTGATTTTATGGTTGTTGGCTTCACTAAAGTTTCTGCAGATAGAAAGGGAGGGAAACTAATGCGCTAAGGATCACAGCAGCACAAAAACTGTCATGAAGCAGAAAATGGACATTATGAATTTTACTTTAAGGTGGCTGGAGAAATTTGATGGAGCATTGCAACGTACCTTAAAGTTATTTTAGTTTACAGTGTAATCCACAACACTGTGGTACATGAAAGCCCACTACTCCCAGAATCAGTTGATAACGAAAAGCTGCGCAAAGATACAATTGAATAAGAAAGCCAGACCTAGAGAAAGGATGATAGACTACATTCTCCCTTTATTTTTCATGAAGAGTCAGTAACACAACAAATAAAGACAGTTCTCACCTACTTGCTCCCTGAAGTAAACTAGTAATTCAATGTGATCTAACAGTAATTACTTTTCACAGAAACAATCAGCCAACTTGCCTCCTCCCCAATCCTCTCTATTGATACTACACATGTACGTTGAGTTACAACAAAAGTGCAGCAGAGGAACAGGTCACTCTGTCAAACTGGTTTACGTTAGTGTTTAAGTCCCTCATGAGCGCTTTTGTGTAACCTTCTAATCTGTTTTCCCTTACATGATACCCATGGTACCCATGAGGATGGCCTCAACCAGGACCTTGGGTTCATGTCACACTACAGGTGACCCCACTGTACTATACATGCTCTCTCTCTCACACACATACACACTTCTACATACTCAAACACTCATTCAGACTCTCTCTCATAAACAAGCTCTCTCTCATGTGCACACACATACATCTCCCCCACTCAGACCCATGCACACACCCTCTCACAGGTATGTACCAAATCTCTCTCACACACACACACACACACACACTTAACCAAGCTTGCACACACATATACACATGCAATCTATCACATTCACTCACACTCACAAACTCATATGCACACACTCACTCTGTCTCTCCTACCTGTGCACACGGATAAGTTCATGGGGTGAATTTGCTTTTGCAGAAATTACATTTTATTTTGTTCAAAAACTGCATGAATCCATGTAAGGCTCTGTAAATCCCACTTTAGAAATAGAACCAGTTTGACTCAACATTGGGACACAGATAGACCTCATACCTTAATGCATTGCCTGAGCTGAGATGGCACCTATTATTAGAAAAGCTAGAGATATCTTGAGAATGTAATTTAAAAGAAGTTCTGGGATTTACATATCAAAGAACAGAAACTCCATTCTAAAAGATGAAAGGCTAAATCTAAAATTGCTTAATGTATCATTACATCTCCATGACACTGTACTCCTGTGGCTATACATCCTGTGTCTTATGGTCTTATTCTCCACAACCACCTGATGAAGGAGCAGTGCTCTGAAAGTTAATGCTTCCAAATAAACCTGTTGGACTATAACCTGATTTTGTGTGATTTTTAACTTTGCCCACCCCAGGCCAGAGCCAGCACCTCCAAGCCCTTGCATGTTGAGATAGCTGCTTGTTCAATATATCCATGCTACCTACCTCACAGATTCCTTGTGGGATTACACTCTTGCCACTCTTTAGGTAGAGAAGTTTCTCCTGAATTCTCTACCTGAATTTATCTTACACTATTAGCTTTTAATTATCGACTTCACAAAAAGTAAATGTTTTTCATTTATGTCTATTCTATGAATACATGCCAAATGCTTAAAGATTTCCTTCAGCTTACATTAAACCTCTTTTTTTCAAGAGAAAAGAGACCTAGCATGTTTAGCCTTTCATTATAAGCAAAGCCTCTAATGTTTTATATTATCTTGTGTTGTACTTTCTCTAGAGACTTTACATCCTTTCAATAATATGTTTACGAGAACTGTGTGCAGTACTTTAATTGCTGCATGACTTCAGCTTTATACTTGTTTATACCAGTTTGTACGGTTTAATCCTTCATGAAATGAACTCAGTGCTTGGTTAGTAAATGTGTCAGGGTAGCTCTCAATCTCCAACACGTTCCTTCCCGATGAGATGATGGTGAACAGTGGGTGACTAAATAGTTTTCCCTGGAGCCTTTTACACGTGAGGTAACTTTTATTCTCAGGGAAACTAGTATCACACAACAACCGGATTTTGGCAGCCTATTTGTTGTGAGGGCTAACAGTCTATTGTCAAACTTGCCTCAGGTCCAAGAATTACAAAGATCTGGGAACAATACTTGCAGCAAAAAGAGTCTGAAGGAACAAACAGTAAAAAATAGACATACTGACGAGATTGGAATTTCATTTACTGGTATACAAGACAAATTGAGCTAGTTGCATCAATCCCACGTTTGATGATTTTTTTTTCAGTCTCAGTATAGATTGACATTCACAGCTCAGAACACAGTAGCAGGATTAGGTTAATCAGCTCCCCAAGTAATTTAACCAAATCTCAGATCTGAAATTTTTAATTGTATTAGTCTCGAGAATCTAGCCCTTAGGAAGTGGAAGTTATAATCCACGCAGTTGGTTAAGGCCAGTGACTGCATTTTTATGTGATATTCTCCACTAACCATCGAACTAGCCTTTCTGCTTGCTTAAGGCACCACATGGTGATTATTCACCCATCAGCAGTGCAAAGCACTTTAAATATAGGCCTAACATCTCTACTCAAATTTAACCACATCCCTCCACATATTCAGATGTGGCAGGCACATCGCCTAAACACATGGAAGTACACATTTTTCTTTTTCTTTTATACGACAATGTTCCTATATCCACAGGAAGCATACTAGGAGGTGTTCAGGATAAGGTATTCTGCATCTGCACAGGCTGACAAAAGAGCAAGCTCTCTACGAAGTTGATGAGCTATGACTGGGGTTTCATCATCCATGTTGCTGAGAAC